>NW_019735461.1:263538-272045 GCF_002891405.2 Cryptotermes secundus
ACAACACATGAACAGCGATAAAAACAAGAAGTGGCCGCTGCAGCACCGTAGATATAGGGCATGTACCCTGAAAAATTTTAATTTGAAAAAGAAAGAGAACAAAGATCTTATAGACATTTTAACTTGAATTAAGGTTTAAAAAGTGCTAATTTAAAAATCAAATCGACGCGTGTAGATTAACAAAGATTTTATACAATTAGAAAGACTGGGATTTTTACATTTTTAACAAGCAGTGTAACAGTTACGTGAGTGATACACACCTGATGATGGCCATTTAGGGCCGAAACATGTAGTGTGGAGGAGGAAAAAGAAGTAAAAACTACAATAAAATTGTTGCACTTAAGACGGTATTTGTCCATATATATTGTGTGAGTGTAACAGGATGCTGAAATATAATATTGATTTTTCATGTCTTGAATTACATTTTTCTGCGTTACATTTGAAATGCATTAGTTTCATCAAGAGAGTTAAATAAATAGATTTTTGTGTTGCATTTGAGGTTCTCAAAGCAATGATTATGAAAAGTTATATTTTCTGGGATATGACTGTTTGAAGTCTGGCGAAAGGCTTTGCGCTTCCTGCCTGTTTCATGTTGGTTCCTTGTTTGTATAATTCATCTACCATAAAGATGGTGGTGAAATGTTCCTTGGAAATATCAGTTGAGTTTCAGTGGACTACAAGGGGTTATATCCCAAATTATAGAACTCTTCAGTGTAATGCTTATTACTTAGCTGAACTTTCCCATTCACGTATACCAGAACCTTCAGTACTTAGAGAGTGTCTTAGGAAATGAAATCAAATTAGTGTAGCACAGAACTGCTAGAGCAGCTGTCTGTCTTAAGCATACACTTATGTTTGTAAGAATCCTACTTAGGCCAATATAAACCTCTTACACTCTAGACTTTATGAATGCCAGTTTCCGTTTTTTCTTCTTTGCCAGACAGATCACAAAGGCAGAAAATCCATACGATATTATTACTGATAACGTATTCTTAGTACGAGTATTTATATACCTTAGGATATGCCTGTAAAACCTTTCTATGAATCTGAGACACTTTCATTCGTGTATACTGGTGAGGAATAAGTGATTCAAAAGATAAATGCAAGCAATCAGTAAATATTCTTAAACTTGCGATGTTTGAAATAATTCCATATACGAGTAGTGTTTCAAATTTTACTAAACAAAAGAGTGACAATTTAAAATCTCACTTTGAAATATTACATATTAAAAGTTTAACATAACCTGACATTGCATTTCAGCAGTAATCTTAGCCATGCTACAAGAGGGAATGTGCGTGGTCACAATCACCTTCATGCAATGAGTTCAATGCTAAGAGGGAATGTGCGTGGTCACAATCACCTTCATGCAGTGAGTTCAATGCTTATCAACCAGCACTGACCGGTAACTTGACTCAGTACTCTCATGTTTGAAAAATTACGTTCATCAAAATACGTGGAACCAAAAGATTATTTTGTGCTAGCATGCAGAACTGAATACGACGTAAAGAATATATTGCGTAATCATATTTTCGGGGGCATATGGAAGTTACGTACATTCCTCGTATTTGGAAAGACGTGGCGTCTGATTCTCATCCCTTCATAGAAACTCTGATCTTACTGAAACTCAAAATGCAGAGAACTTACGTATACAATTTTTTAGAGTAGGTCTAATTACGTAATGCAAGAAGACTGCATTCTTCATATTCACCGCCGTGAAAACCTCAAATCTTACATACGTAATGTAAGTCTTCACTCAGAACTGCGGTTTCATTTTGCTTTCTGTTTGGTTTCATGGTACGTACTGACTGTTGTTAATAGAAATCATAAAGTAGAAAAAAGAAATCTTTGCAGAATTGTAGCCCACCTAACATAAAACCTTCTTGCAGCTCAGCTTTGAGAGAAGTATCTAAAATGCAGCCAAAAGCTAATTTAAACATTTTAATAGAGACTTATGAATGAGATTATTTATGTCTAGTAGTGTTACCTAGCAACTGTATCGCAGGGAGTTCTACCTGACATCTGCCGGGTGGGTGGGGAACGACAACAACCACGTGTCAGCCGTGTGGATGAATCGACCCCAGAACATCAGCATCATAACCTCCTGCCGCGCGCCGAATTGGACATGTTTCGAGGTGAGATCTGATGTTCATGTCTTTTTATAAAGATGCTTTCGGTTTCCTTTGGTGGTTATATGACTGTCATATTTTAATACTTAAAGTTATATCTCTCTGTCTAAGCACCACATCAGGTGGGACTGACTATGCACGTTCCAGCAACACACAAATATTATTTTGGTCGCTGCAATTCACAACACAGAATTACTTAGGACTTGCTAATTTAAAAATAAAATTATTTCAGGATGGCTGAAGATATACAAATTTACAATTTTACACATAATATTTTCACACAATAATGCTTTGTGGTATATCATTTTCAAACTTGCCTACAGATAGCAGCAGTGCAGAATCTGTCCCCATTACAGGATAAATTAAATAATTTAATTGATTTAACTTGTTTAATACTGAGAATTTTATAAGTGTTTCTGAGTAGTATTGATCGATTTAGTTTTCTCTTCCTGTTTCTTATCAGTAAAGTATGATCTGATCGAGTTTCCGTTTGCTCTCTGTGTACAATACAAATATCATACAAATGTAATTGAAAAGTATTGTAACGTGACGGCTGAAAGCCGGAATGGTGGAACTACAGCCAAACGTCCGTTGATGAGCAATGGCTACGATTCCGTTACAACAGATAGCACGAGCGAGTCGCTACCAGGTAACAAGTTGCTAAACACGCATTACCGTGGCAACGAGCACGCAGATTACAACAGAAGAACCATTCAAGTGTGTGTTCTGTTCGCGGTCCGTACACGGTCGCAAAGTACACCTAATTCATTGGCAGTCAGTCGTACGGAGACATCTAGAGTTCCAGCGAATTCGAAACACTAAAGACTCTTCAAGGTTCATTGTTCGAGGGCTGAATAGTTAAAGCGTTACCAAGCCACAACTGAGCAAGCAGATATTGAAGATTTATTTTCTGTGCTAAAGTTACAGTAATCTTTATCTGCACGACTTGTGAGTATCAAAGATATCTATTCGCCAATCCAAACCCCGTCTGAAAACCATTAAAACACGCAACGGTATATCGGAATGATTGATATGTTTTGTACATATTTTATGCTAGTCATACTCGGTCCTCCATCAGTAATAGCAGAACTGTATTGGAAATATGAATTTGAAAAATTAAATCGTTTTTATATCAGCAAGAGGAATATCTAACGTAATTACTGTTAAATTTAAAGTAGCCGATTTGAGCAGTGGTTCACGGACTTTATCATTCTTAAACCGAAGAAGGATATCTAAAAGAGGTAAAAATATAATGTTTCTGCTTTTGCATAGACAAATATTTTTGCAAGAATGTAAGCCAAATTTCTGTTGCTCATAGACATTTTCGTTCATACAGTCACCATGTACTTCATTGTGCTTCGATTTCTGGACACATCTAGCAAAATGTTTTCCGTATTTTTTAAACCTTAGGAAACTTTTGTAAAATATGGAGGCCAAGCTTTCTTTAAAACTCATGTCACTATATGTGCCACATCTCTGGCAATAAGTTCACGGGCCTACATTATGCATCTACATTATTTGAAGAATTTGCAACATATTTTATGAGAGACCTGTTTTAACACATTCGGTTGCAAGACGGATCCAGAATGGAGCTAAATATTATAACTAATATATAAAACTAAATTTCAGCAGTTTAATGGTTCTTTTTACCTAGTGTATTAATCCCCCGATGCTGGATAATATTGCCTGAAACGTGTTGGAGCAGTGGTGTAGAATGTGACAGGAAACTGAGTCTTTATGGCAGTGCATTGATTATGCAGGAAGGGTTTGCTTGTTAAATTAGTTGTTCTCAAGTACGTGATATAAAGTCGCCTTTCCCTTCGCCATCGCTCAGAAAATGTTTCTTTTTGTTTAGTTTCACAGTGCTGCTCAACGGACGAAGTTCTGTGCGCAATTTTCAGAGTGCGGAAAGCACAAAACTCTTTCATTTCCGTCAGCTGCACCATATTCTTCAATTTCTCCGCTACTTCTATCCCCAATTGCGGTCAGTTGTTTTAGGAAATATTTTCAGAATCATGAAGGGACTATACAATAAATAATTCATGAGAAATAAAAAAATTACCTTGTAAGTCTCGAAAATTAACAAATAATTGATGATTGATAACTGAAACACCTAAGATGAACTTAGTCCTTCTTGAGAAGCCGACAGTCGCTCAGCTACTCAAGAATTTTCCAGAACTTTTGGGGTTGCAGAAATTTCACTCCCGCACTAACAAGAGCTCTCTCCTTGTCCCTATCCTGAGCCAGATAAATCCATTCCATACCATCCCACCAAAACATACTCTCACATATGGTTATCTGTCTCTGCCTTCGTCTTTTATGGCATTACCGTGGTTGCAGACCCACGCGGAGCGCGCGTCAGAGGACACCTGGCTTGATGTCCAGCCGCATCCCCTGTACACGGCGGACGGGGAGAGCTTCCTTCTGCTAGCAAGCATTAAGGAGGGTGCGTACAACCACTTCACACACATCAAGCACGTGACGCCGAGCCAGCAACGCATCGCTGTTCTCACACACGGAAGCTACGAGGTCATACGCATCCTATCCTGGGATTCCACCAACCATCTCGTGTGAGTACAAGGAGCAGCAAATGGGCCAAATCTGAGAGTTATTGTTTATTATTATTATTATTAGTGGGGTGAAACTGAGTCCGCTTGGTACTGCAGCCACTACTGGCCTCTTATACCAGCCCCAGATGAGAGATGATGGTGATTGCGGAGCAATTGGAGGAATCAAGATTGACAAGGGAAACCGAAGTACTCGAAGAAACCTACCCCAATGTCCCTTTGTCCACTCCAAATCTGACATGACCTGACCCGGTCTCAAACCCGGTTCGCCGCGGTGGAAAGCCAGCACAGCCCAAATCTGAGGTTACTACTTGACGTCATTTCAAGTGTATAACATTCGCCATTCGTCCGAAGAGACAGAATGAAGGATGTGATTGACAGGAGATTCTGACCGGGTACCCCCCTACTACGGTAACATTAATTATATACGAACTGATTGTAATATAGTTTGTTAAATCATATAAAGCCTTTTTCTTAGAAAAGTTTTATAATTAGACCTTGTGGTCCTGCTTCGAGCATATAGGACGGAGAGCCGTGTATGTTACAGGACGTTTAATTACATATATTGCTATTAATGTTCTGGCTGGTGGTCTGCTTAACGGCACTTGCTACACAAAATTCCAACAGATCAAACAGCAAATCATAGAGAAGACTTATAAATTGTAAGTAGCTTAAAGTAAACCATATTGAATTTCCATAGAGGAATTCCCTCTGCTATAGATGATTAAGACCTAGGTTTCAAATCCTTATTACTGATACAGGGTAAATTTTAGTTTCTACGGTCACAAGAAACCCCTTATAACCCAACTCGAGTCAAACGAATTCAGACTGAAAATCCTCACAGAAGACTAAAGATGCTGAAGTGACCGGCAGCAAATATTTTCCGAATTTTATTTGTTTTAATGTCTTCGATAAAGCAAGTTCTATTTACTATTCCACTGTCTTTCCCAACTATCTGAACTGTGATACCTTCTCGGAGAACTTCTTAACTGTGCCATACCTCGGTTATAATTTTGCATTGCGTTCAGATGAGTGGACTTGCACGAATAGGCCAACTTACATTTCTATGCTTTGCTTATAATCAGCGTCGTTAGTAGAGTAATAAAATGCCTGCCTTTGTTTTTGATACTGTAACGTTTATCATTGTATAAAACAGAAATTGCTTCATCGACTGTCTTACAACTTGTGGTCTTGATGTCACTTCGTTCTTGCCCACTGTCTTTCCACCGTTTGCCACTGCACTGTCTTCTTCTTCCATCTCAAACCGAACTTTGCTATTCAACGCATGCGCTACGCTGCCTCTACTTTTGCACGGTCAAAACGGACCGTTCACATTCAATAAAGTGTAAACTGAGACTGAGACCGTTCTCTTCTCCCGTAAAACCACGGTTTTATACAAGTTACAGCTTCAACAATGTTCGGGTGTTAAGGCAGACCTCCGATTTTCTCGAAAGGTCCAAAAGGTATCTACTTTCTGCCTATTTTCTGCTACATTCTTGCTTGGTTTACTCTTCTTTCCTGAAGATTGGACGGATATATTCCTCTGGAAGTTCGGCTGACTTTCGCCAGATTACAAGGAGTTTTATTCCAGAAGACAGAACTCTTCATAATCATTATTATGAGAAGTCCAAATCTCACATAAAGATATTGAGTTCAAAGGAATATTCCCTAAGTGCTTTAAAGCATTATTTATGCGCACACGCAATTCAGATTAAAATATTTACAACAAAACCAAAAATTCCGTGATGTTTTAAAATATGTTTTACTCTTTCAAATTTTGTTTGACAGAGTTCAAATAGAGTGGTTGCTCAACGGTGTTTACCTTAGTGAGCGCGGTATTAGCAAAGTTCATGTTCTAATAGACCAGAGAGATTACCCGCATACTGTAAATTGGTAAAATAAAGAAAATAAAAAGTATAAATAGAAAGCATGTGTTAGAACATTATGGCAGGTTCTTACACACAGTTGACTGGTAGCAAACCATATTTGAGTTCAGTAGTGTTTTAGTAACAAATAATTTATTTCTGCTTACAATGATTACCATAAACATAAGTAAAGTTGAAGTGTTCTGTCTTCCGTGATATAAAGCCCTTTAGCAAGTTGAAAATCAACCAGCTTTTCAGGGGGACCTACAGCCTTCATCTTAACGATCGAAAAGTAAGCCAAGCATGAGGGAAGCAGTAAGAAAATCTTTTGATAAAAATAATGTATTCCGAAAGATGTAGACTGATGACTACTTCAATTTTCGCATTAAATATGCTACTGTTTGCATAATTAGTATTGATGTCTCCCTTTTAAATTAAAATTGTGTCATGACACACCACGAAACAAATCAAGCACCACAATTTAGTGACATGCAGACTCAGATAATGAGAGACAAAGTAACTCAGCTTCAAGACAGTCTTGCTCAACAGCAGCGTACATTAAAGCAACCTTATAACTGTACACTGCAGTACGGGATACACAGATCTGCGTCTTTTCTGAAATTTTAGTAAGAAAGATGAAATTTTGTTAGTCACAGGAAAGCAATAAAAGGTACATTTTCTAGCGAAAACATATACAAGGGCTATTAGGAAAGTTACTAATTTAGGAGCGGGGGAGAACTCGAGCATGCGAGGTAGCGTCACATGACTTGTAAACCATCATATAACTGGTCACCTAGTGTGTGTTTTTGTCTCTACATAGTGAGTTATGATGTGTCCTGCGATTGATTATCCCGCCAGCTGCGAAATTCGTGCTCTTATCCGATTTCTTCACGCTAAAAACTTGGGTGATGCTGAAATTCATTGTGAATTATGCGCGGCGGTTTATGGCCAAAATGTAACGAGAGAAGGAACCGTAAGACAGTGCTGAAGAATGTTCAAATATGGACGAAAAGTTATTCAGGACGAAGAGTGAAGTAGTCGGCCGGTCATCTGTAATGACTGATGTTCCTGTTCAGAATGTCGAGTAGAAATTCGTGAAAGACGATTCTTCATAATTTCAGAACTTTCATGTGAATTTCCAAAAATTTCACGCACTCTTCTATACGAAAATATCACAGTTAACCTAAGCTATCATAAGTTTCGCGCAAGATGGTTTTTAGGAAATTCTCACTGGTGCGCACAAAAAGCAAATAATGGCTTCGGCTTTTTTGTATTTTGTAGGGCGATGAATTTCTCAATCATGTCTGAAAAGTAACAAGTGATGAAACTTCAGTTTCATTTGTGGATGCTGAAACCAAAGAGTAGAGAAAACAATGGATGCACACATTGACCAAACAAGCAGAAAAAGGTTTAAATAAACATTGTCTGCCAGGAAACCGATGACATCTGTTTTCTGGGACAAGAAAGGAATATTGATGGTGGAGTTCATGCAAAAAGGGACCACAATGACGTCAGAATTATATTGCGAAACACTAAATAAACTGCGTACAATCATTCGGAAAGAAAAGGCGTGGAATGTTGACAACCGGTGTAATGCTCCTCCATGACAATGTGAGTCCACATACAATTGCTCGCACTCGAGCACTGCTAGAGTATTTCAACTGGGAGTTGTTTGACCACCCCACTTACAACCCTGATTTCGCTCCGAGCGACCACAACCGTTTTACCTGCATGAAGAACTGGTTGCGATGACAGAGTTCTAACAATAATGAGGGGCTGACGGAAGGTGTCAAAACATGAGTGAGCTCACAGGCGGCAGACTTCTTTAACACAGGTATACAAAAACTTATTTCCCTATACAAGGGCCTCAATTCCTGTGGTGACTATGCTGAGAAGTAGCTTATATATATATATATATTCCCTTCTTTTTTTATAAAAAAAAATAAAAC
>NW_019735461.1:272189-409528 GCF_002891405.2 Cryptotermes secundus
CTTACAGCTGCAATGACAGCATCACTGTCTGGAAAATGTTGCCCATGTAGTCCATCTTTCGTAGGCTCAAAGAGATGGAAGTCTGAAGGTGCTAAACTGGGGCTATAAGGTGGATGTGGTAGGACAGTCCAGTCAAACTTTACAATGGGCGCGGTGGTCGCCAAACTAGTATGGAGTCTAGCGTTATCGTGTTGCAAGCGAAAGGTTGTCTGCTTCTCTGGCCTGACTCGGGAAATGCGGGCTTTCAGCTTAGTCAGCGTCGTCTTGTAGCGTTCAGAATTGACAGTCTCACCAGGCTCCGGGAAATCCAAGAAAATCACACCCCGTCTATCCCAAAAGACCGTGCACATCATTTTCCCTGCCGATGGCTGGGTCTTGAACTTCTTTTTTCTTGGGGAATCCGGATGTCGCCACTCCATGGACTGTCTTTTGGATTCCGGCTCATAGTGGTGACACCACGTCTCATCTCCGGTGACAATGCTATCCAGAAACTTGTCACCTTCAGCCTCAAACTGGTGCAACAGGTCCTGACAGACTTCAATTCGATGAGTTTTGTGGTCCTGTGTAAGCATCCGCGGGACACACCTGGAACAAACTTCGAGATAATCCAGCCTCCCCAACATCGTTTTCAATGCATTACAGCCTATATTAAGCCGTGCACACAGTTCTCTGCTCGTTATCTGCCGATCTGTACGGATGAGGCTCTGTTCATTGTGAGGAGTGGCATCTGAGCAGGGACGCTCAGGGCGTGGCTTGTCGTGCACTTCACTTTCGCCACTGTTGAAACGCACTACCCACCGAATCACTGTGCTGACTTCCACTGTATTGTCTCCGTACACCTTTAGCAAGTGCCGATGGATGTCAATGAGTACAATTTGCTCGGCAGTGAGAAATTCAATAACACATCTCTGTTTCATACGCACTTCTATGTCAGACACCATTTTGGTAGACTGCTCTGCTGTCGCTATCTGTCGCACGACAACCAAACTAACAGTACATTGACGGGAAGGTTCAACCTTTACTACAGCACCACCAACATCCATCTCAGACATTACATATTAACACAAAAAAAATAGGAGGCATTATTTACGGAACGCCCGTCGTATATTTCTGTATCAAAATACAAGTTATATTTAATGGGAGTAAAGACGGCTAGAAAGGGCAGAATTGGTACCGAACCAGCAGGCGAATATACATTTTTCTATGGATATTGGAATGACAATCATGAATTAGGTACAGGTTTTTACATAAGAGAAATATATAAGCAGTTAAGCTGGTAAAGTTTGTTAATGATAGGGTGTAGTACATAATATTAAGAAGTCGCTGGCATAATATAATTGCTCTGAATGTTCATACCCCAGCAGAGGATAAAATTGATGATATGAAAACAGCTTCTACGAGTAACTAGGGAACTAGGGCATATATTCGAAAAATTCCCTAAATACCACATGACAATTTTGTTAGGAGAGTTCAATGCCAAAGTATGCGGAGAAGACACTTTCAAACCAACAAGTGATAATGAATTTTTACACGAAATTAGTAATGGTAATAGAGATACAGTAGTAAAATTTGCCACATCCAAATATCTGGCTCTCAAAAGTACCATGTCCCACATCGTAACATTCATAAATTTACTTGGACATCTCGTGATGGAAAGACTCAGTCACATGGACCATATTTTGAAAGACAGGAGACGGCATTCAAATGTACATGATGTGCAACCTTTCAGGGCAGCAGATTGTGATATCGGCCACTATCTGGCAATAGAAAAATTTAGGGAAATTCTGAAAACGAATGAAAAAACACGCGGATTTCGTATGGAGATGTTCAATCTGAAGAAATTAAAAGCGGTGCAAGGTAAAGCCGATCATAGTGGACGGTATAGAACGGCCTGTAAGCCGGACGACCGAGATTAGATTCCCGAAAGGGTCATGATTTTTCTCTTTTCGACAGCGCCCAGAACGACTCTGGGGTTCACACAACTTCCTATATAATGGGCACTGGGGTAAAGCGACCGGGGCATGAAGCTGAACACACCTCCATTTAATGCCGAGGTCAAGTATGATGGAGCTATACCTCCATTTTCTCACATATCTTATTGGTACAGTGTTTAATTAATTAATAACAGGGACAGATTTACATTTATAGGTGCTATGAAATGTAATTTTGTTGGCATGAAAGCTACAGCCTGAGGCTATATTCCAATATGTTGTAGGTACTACCTCGGAACGCAGGAGTCCAAACCGGGGCAGCGTCACCTCTACAAGGTGCACGACCCCGCGACGGACGATCCGAGGCGCCTGCAACCGCAATGCGTGACTTGCGATCTGGGAGAATTGCTATGGAGCAGTCGCTACTGGTACACCAACTGCACACACTTTACGGCGTCAGTGTCGCCTGGCAACGTGTCGGGTAGCATGTCGTATTACGTGTTGGAGTGTGAGGGTCCCGGCCTGCCACTAGCAGGAGTGCACTCGGCTGGGACACATCGACTGCTGAGGATTCTGTACAACACGCGGCCCCAACGCACACCCGTGCTCAAGGATCTCGCCCTCCCAAAAATGAGCAGCTTTGAGGTGCCTTTGTCACAGGGCTTCAGAGCTCAGGTTCAGCTACTGCTGCCGCCCAGCTGGAGAGAGGAACTCAGAGATGCTGCTTTCCCAGTGCTCGTGGAAGTGTAAGTGCCTCTCCGACATTAAGAGGTCGCTCCTTGGTACAGTGTCTCCCTGGCGATAATAAGATTCTTTTCACATATAAGCTTCCTTGATTATTGAGAAATTCACTTGAACTGCATCTTCAGATCTTCACAGTGCTTGGAAATCTTGAGCGTTCACCTTCAGATACCGGCCACAAGGCTTTCTATATTCTCTGTGTCACTTGCTGTTAATGATACTCATGAATATCAGGGCTTCTCGGGTTGTCAGTGTTTTATACTCTGAATAGAGCCTCTGGAAACTCACTGTACCATCAAGAACAATCTTTTAAGTGTTCCTTTCTGTTAACAGAAGTTTATGATGTGCGGTTCATTCCAATGACCACTCTGATCTCGAAAGATTTTGTTAGAACGCACTGATACCAGCCCAAGTATACCTCACGATAAATAGCTTTTAAAATACAAACTTCCTATTGTTCTTCTTGAAGTGTGACATTTCCCTGTCCGGCTAAGAAAGAATTTTCCCCTCTTCGTGGAAACTAGAGGTTGATTATCATATTCAGAACTGCACGTTATTCGACTCTATCCTGTGGTATATTAAGCTAGTCACAGCCTCGCACTGTATTCCCTTATCACCATTCTATTATTTGCGTCCATGTTTCCCAAATGGTTTCTTCGTATAATGTTCTCAAACCAGAACTTTCTATACAACTTTCATCTTTCCCATGTACGTCATATGCTTAAATTGATTCACTGTTGTTGTTATTATTGTCGTTACTACCACTATACTACTACTACTACCCCCATACTACCGTAAGATTTAAGGCGTAATCTCAGTACCATTGAAGTGCACCATACCAGTAGCTGACTTCTGTCTCAGGAACGGGCGGCCGGGAAGCCAGGCAGTCAGTGAGAAGTTCTCGATCGACTGGGGTACCTACATGTCCAGCCACAACGATGTCGTTTACGTCAAGCTTGACGTACGCGGCTCCAGAGGGCAGGGCTCTCGATCATTGTACCGACGCCTGGGAGGCGTCGAAGTGCAAGACCAGATCACCGTCCTCAGGTCAGCCACTGAACTACCATGAATCCTTACAGGAATGTTGCGTAGAGAAAGCAAGTATGGCTGATATATTAAATCCATAGTGTGCACCGCACTCATGTTAACTCTGTTAACTCCAGAAGTATTTTGGGTGGGGGGACTCTCCCAAACAAATAAGATAAAATTAACTTCTGTGGTTTTAAGAGCTCATGGCAATGATCTACTATCGTTCTGACATATTATTTGAACGTTATTTGAAGGTAAACCACACTGTAGGTACAAAATATTTTTCGACGTTTCGGAGGCTGGTTATATCTCCATCTTTATTCACTAGGAGAGGAATATGCTCTATGTTTCACTAAAGAAGGCTGTTCATTGTTGCTTGTAGAAGTGAATTATGGCCTATATTTTTAATTTTCTTACACAAGCTTTAATAATTTAAAGGCATTAGGGCCAAATGAATATGTGTTAATATATTTTGCAGGTATCTGCTGGACAATTATAAGTTCCTAGACGAGACGAGGGTAGGGGTATGGGGCTGGGGGTATGGCGGCTACGTCACGGCCATGCTCCTTGGCTCCCAGCAAAATATTTTCAAATGCGGCATCGCCGTGTCTCCAATAGCTGACTGGCTGTATTACAGTAAGTGAAGTTCCCAATACAGACTGCTGATACCTGGACATCTGGGCAATTCTTTCCATATCTTGCAAGCCTCCTTCAAGGCCGCGCCATAGCTCAAGCGGTTAGTCTCTGGCTTCCCACCTCGGCGGCCCGGCTTCGATCCCCGGTCTGGTCAAGTGGGCTTTGTGGTGGACAAAGTGGCTCTGGGGCAAGTTTTCTCCGAGTACTTCGGTTTCCCCTACCAATCTTCATTCCACCAATTGCTCCACAATCACCCTCACCTATNGAAAATCTGCCCCAGCACCACTTTGTCCACCACAAAGCCCACTTGACCAGACCCGGGCCGCCGTGGTGGGAAGCCAGCGACTAACCGCTTGAGCTATGGCGCGGCCAAAACCATATCATGGTAGTGGACCTATGTTTCAGAATTTGTTACTAATACCTGCCAAATACAAGACCAGTGTCATGATGACTAATGTTCACTTATGTAACTTGATGTTAAAATGAGGCAGCTCATGAGAACCGTAGCATGAAATAGTAACTTTACATTAAAAAGCGTATTACGTGTTATACTGACATTGCAAATTGCTTACAAGTGTCATTAACATTAGCGAAACGAACCCATATATTGGGATTGGGCTTCAGTGGGTTTCAGTTGACTATTTTCAGAGAACGAACCCCACTGCAAATACGTTAGAGATTTGAGCGAAGAGAAAACAAATACAAATTATCAATACGGTACGTCGGGATTAATTGGAACATTTCGAAATGTTGGTGAAAGAAAGTGATGAAAATTTATTATATGTATTAAATTCTTGGACACTGTTCATCGTCCTGTTTGTATCCAAAACAAAGTCCTGTTTATATTTAAAAACAACGTTTCGGAGATTCGATTCTCTCTCCCAAACGTTGTTTTGGATAAAAACAGGACTAAGGATGATGTCCTGAATCACAATATTTGTGCTAATGTGGCATCGTCACAAACTTAGAGATCTTATTGTTACATGTAAGAAAATAAACTTAAAGCCCCAATTATGCTTGTAGGGTAAGAAACTGTAACATATTATGCTTAGTATGCAACACAGAATTCTTAAAATTAAAAGAACTCAGAAGTCACAAATCTGAAAACTGGAGAAATGCGGGGATTATAATGATATTTCAGTTACTGCAATTTGAGTTTACATGTATTTAAGCAACGGCAGGAGCCTCCGGTCCACAGGCCACTATAACAGGCGACAGGACAACAACAGAACCAGATCCCATAGTTGCAGCACTGTTGGGAACGTGGTTGCCTTCAATCATTGTGCAGGAAATTTAGCGGGTTTGCGAGATCAAAAACTAAGGATAGCCGCATTTCCTCATCATGAAAACTATCTGTGGTCTCATCATGAAAATATAACGCCTTGGTCCATTATACATGCAGCGGGGCAGTTCTCTTCACGTGTGACACATCTTCTCATAATCTGAGAGGAGAAATCAGACTTGGAGGAAAGCGGATGTTCCCTTACACGTTTTTATCTGGTCAAGAGCTCGTAAATATCTCGACACGAAGAACACAATACTTACCTTGAAAATTCGGCTGCAATGAAACGAATAAAACAATGCACAGCCGTTGCTACTGACAGCTGTGCGGGCACAGAAAGTATCTGCAAACGATTAGGGTTCATATTTGCACCTGATGGCAAAATGTAGGCAAGTTTCGGAACTGTTGTTTCTTTAACTAAAATTAGAATACTGACAGCGTTAAAAAGTGTCAGTTTAATAGACACTATGGCCAGAAACTTTCAGAATCACGTTTGAGCACTCCACATTTGTGCCTAGACAAGAAGATATAGGAGGCCTCTTTTTCCACACCATTGCCACTTCTTGGAGACAGAAATCTTCAGTCGCAACTCAGCTTAATATTTTAGTTTAATAATCGTCAGAGGATCAAAATTTAATTCTCTATTTTATACTCCCACAAGGTCTCGGGTTGGGAAACCGGAAAGCTGGACTTCGATTTCCTGAGAGGCAGAGATTTCTCAGTTATATACAGGGTGATTCACGAAGTTTTACCCCCACTTAGGGAGGGCATTCCTGATGTAATTTGGAACAAAAAATGTTAATATACTACTGCTATCTAACTCATAATTAAAGAGATACAGTAATTTGAAAACCGGCGAGAAATCTTTTTTTCTTTGAATTTCAGTCAAAACAAATTAGAAATACAATACAAACACTTTTTAAATCGTTAATGTTTTAGGAGAGAAGAATTCTAAAACCAAATTTCTTTTTCCAATTTCTTAATTTTGCACTGTGCAACATTTTTCATCGATTTTATGTTACAAAATTACATTATTTTCAGCATCCCATTCTGTAAACATACCAATGATTGCATATCACACCCTTCTATCAATCTGTTTCCTTTAAACTGTAGTGCTTTAGAAGACGACTGGATTTACATAAGATTTTCAAAAATGTCTCCCTGCACGTCAACACAATGCGTCGCACGCGTATGAACCGCTCTGCCTATCTACCTACGCGCAACATTCAAACCGGTCTACCTTATCTGCTGACATAGCTGACTGGAACGTATGGTCGCCCACGCTGAAGCATAGCGCTGCATTCACAATGATGCGTTTCGAAAATCTATTGTTACTCCGTAACTATTGAAAATCGACCACAAGTTTATAAGGAAATTTTGCAGGAAATAACCCCAGGAATATGTACCATAAGCCGGGGTAAAACTTTTTGAATCACCCTGTAGGACTGATTACATTGTAAGCAATTTAGTCACAGAAAAATTAAATGCAGTCGGTTTCTTAAGCAAGATATTTCATTATCAAACAATTCAATGAACAATAAATCAAACATTAAAAGCAGATCAATTGACTGTATATTATAAAACTATTTATTTTACTTTAATATACCATAGAATGTAATTCATTAGGCAATATAAAGACAGAACAATATTCTCATCACCATGCGATTAGATTTTAAGGAACATGGGAAAACGTGTGGATGTTATGGAATTCGTAACGTCTCTTCTAGAATCTTTCAAATGCATTGTTTGTGTCATTTCCTTTCATTCGACATTGGCCAAAATATTATGTGACGTTAATAAACTGTCGTAAAATGAGTTGCGAATCATAACATTTATTTATGTTCTTTCGAAATTACCCTTTTCTCATCTGGAACTGAAGAAGCGTAGTTGTACAGCCATCTAAACCACGACCAGCCTGTATGGTTGTATCTTAACATTATTTTCCGCAGACTCTGCGTTTACGGAGCGTATCCTGGGCGTACCCGGAGAGAATTACAAAGGGTACGTGGAAGCAGACGCGACGCAAAGAGCACAAAACGTTCCAAGCCACTCCATGTACCTGCTGCACGGCTTGGCAGATATTACTGCGCCTTACCAGCACGGTGTCGCCCTCGCGCGGGCGCTCGCAGAAGCTGGGATCATCTTCCGTTATCAGGTGAGAGTGGCCTAGCAACACCTTTACATAGCTCTATACTGGAGTCCGTTGGGGGGGGGGAGGAAGCGTAGTGTGTACCTTGGTCTAACCCATCTTATCTCATTAATTTCCAAGACCTAACAGTTAGTAATGCTTTGGACCGCACCATAGCTCAAGCGGTTAGTCGCTGGCTTCCCACCGCGGCGGCCCGGATTCGATCCTGGGTCTGGTCAAGTGGGATTTGTGGTGGACAAAGTGGCGCTGGGGCGGATGTTCTCCTAGTACTTCGGTTTTCCCTGCCAATCTTCATTCCACCAAATTCTCCATCGTCATAATCACCCGGGGCACGCTACAATAAATCAATCAGTGGCCGCCGTGCCAAGTGGACCCAGTTGGACTCCATCCCCCACTAAGCGAATTAAAAAAATAATTTTAGTAAAGCTTTTGAGATGTAGTAAAATAGCGGACTGGTCTGTTGCAGAGCTATGCAGACGAAGGCCACCTCTTGGCGGGTGTGCTCGAACACGTGTACCGCTCCATGGAAGACTTCTTGCAGGAGTGCCTTAGCCTGGATGAAGAGCAGTCATGAGGCTAAGCCTCCTCTATGTGCACACCAGGGCTTATTCAGACATCTTCCAAACCGGCCGCCTTTGTACATATCTGTTATGTGGGGGCCTACATATATTATGCCTAAAACTGGAACTGATGATCCAATTCGCGATTAGCACTGGAGTGAAATAAAGGTTGCAGACACTCCGAAAATGGTTGTGAATTACGCTAATGAACTAGAAGAAAGGTTGCCAAGATCTTTCTGCTGCTTAAAATATCTGGATTCTAGACGAGCAATAAGGAAACTATAGTCAATAATGGTTGTGAAAGTCGCGTGTGAAGGAATCACATGTGGGTCAATTCCGTGAAGTCAGGATCATCCCTATGATTCATGGAGGGACAAAGAACCCTTATTTAGTATTCATTTGTTTACTTGAAATGACAATAATGTGGGATGTGTGTGAATATGACACAAAATGGAGCTGCGGTTGCGAATAGAAAATGTGGTGTGAAACAGGAGGTGCATGCAAGCATGTGGAAGCTGTAAACCACATTGGGTTACACGGAAACTTCGAGTGCGGGCACAATCAGGGAGATATTAATATTTAAACTGTATGTAGGCCTACTTTACAGTAAGACCGTGAGTGCGTTTTGCATGAGAGATCCACAACAGTGATAAACAAATACGAGAATCTTAGTATCCTGGAACTGTGTTTAACTACAATTCTACAGCTTATTAAATAATTCTCTGATAAACGAGTCAGATATGGGGAATAAAAATAAAATCCGGGGACAAAATTCTGGCTGAAATATTCTTAAGTTGCTATAAAATGTAAGAATCTCGTACAGTATCTTACTAAGAATAATTCTACAACAAATAAAGCAAAATAGGCATTCGCCCCCCGATAATTCGGTTTGATGTACTTCGCATGTAATTTACCAGAACAGTGACTGGTTCTGTGTTTCTGTGTTTCTTATCGATGGAAGTCAGTATCATATTGATTTTAAAAAGAAATTCTGAAATTTCCATCGGTACTGCATTTCGTGGCTGGGTTTGTTTCAGGGAGAGATATGACCATATTCTCATTCTTGGTTACATAAGAAAATACAGCTTTCAAATTTCGAGATGTATATTGAGGTTAGGGAGGGCTTGTTCTAAAAGGTTAAATTCAAAGCTGCCTGCTGGGCAGTGGGTCATTGATCTTTCCGTAGGCGGCCATTTCATTGCTATTACTTCTCTCCATTGCCAGTTGTGTTACCACTGCTCAGACCGTTACAGTGAAGACTGTTGAGAAAAGCAACTGAACAGAACATCATCGGATTTTGTTTCTTTTCTGGAATCCAAAATGTTCTACATCATTCAAAAAATTATTTTCATGCAGAAATCTCTTAACAGACTTAATGGTCGGACATATGGTTGTTTTTCTTTATATAGAATTATAATTTTGAAAATATTACAAGTTCAAGGATACTATGAAAGAATTTCACTTTTTGCATAAGAAGGTTCACACTCACGGCCTGCTGAGTCAGCTTCTCAAAGAGACAATCCAAGTTCCCAAACCCTTGTAACAATATAGGCTACTTGAACATAAACATATTAAATTAAACGAAACAAAATATTTAGCCTTAAAACACGTAAGATGAGAATACTCTTGCAATACTAACTCTTAAATCACCCGAATCTTTCTTTGCTATTGTACACCCAACGGTTACAAAATGTAATAACCCACTTCGCAGCTTAATTGGACGAAACGAGACATGCATATGAATATAATTCGAGTTGTCCAGAAATTTCGTAACACAACTTGTACGTCTCTTGTGCCAGAACATCTGGACTAGCAAGATAAAGGTAGAAAGAATCATATCTTGTGGCATACAATATCATGAAGTCGGGTGAAAGTCAAAAGACATTCTAGAGGAATATATCGCCTCTGTCTTCAGAGTATAAAATTAAACCAAACACAAAATCGGAAAGAGGCGGGCAGAAAAATGTTTAAGTCTTGCTGACTTCCTGCTTGGCTTGCTACTCAACTCTGAATATAGGAGCGATATTTCCCCCCTGATCTTCGGTTAACTTTAACTGGACTCCAAGGTGTTATATCCCAGAATGTAAAAGTATTCATAGTCACAGTTGAGAGAACCTCAAGTCAAAAAGTATCTAAGCGCTCTTAAAATGCTTGGACTCGGTTCTCAGCTACGACAAAATTAGTCCGACAGAAAACATGCAAAATGCGTAGGCTTGGATCAATTTCGCACTCTACACATCACTAACAACATCCTCGGTTCAGTTACTTTGATGCACACAGAAGTGTAGTGAGATGTATAAATTGGACATGTGTCTGAAATAGTTACATAAACACAATTTAACTAACAGGGGCAGATGATTGGGGCAACATAATAACGTAATATAAGAATTAACGGTGAGTAAATAATTTAAAACAACAATCTCTGCCATTCTCTGAGTTAATTGCTAATAAAACTCCTATGTAAAACAATTTATTTACAAAAGCATCTTCAGTGGCCTTGGATTAAATTTCACATCTACTACATATTATTTTGGCGGAAATATATTCATTTCATTTCTACTGGGGCATTCATTGTTCCTGTAAGAACCATTGTTTCTCGTTTGACGATCTGACGGGGGCCTAAGAAGTTAACCTGTTGTGTTACTAGAAGTAGCATAATAAGTCGTGATGTAGTTTTCTGGAAGCTTTTCCGGGATTCACCCCAGTAGTGATAACAGAAAAAATTAAGTGCATAAAGCACTACACCGATTATACCTACCATGTCCGATGTTTTGGTTAGCTACACGCAAATATATTTTGTTGACAGAAGCAAAAAGGCTGCACCAGGGGCGGCGGGGAATATAAATAAATGAAGGTCAAATGTCTGCACGCTTTAAAATAAAAAAAATTCTGTGGCAGTTTTTGCATATATCCAGTCGTTATATCTGGCACTGAGGGGACTACTCGTATAAATCTGAAAATTTCAACTGCTTGCACTTATGGCCTTAAATATTTATCCATTTTCTTACCAACCACACTGTTACGTAGTTATGCGTAGTTTATACAAAACTGATACTGCAATTGGTACACCTGCTAATTATACTGTAAAAATATCAATTCAATTCTAATGCTTCATGCATATTCAATTTTCCGGTTTTTGGAATACACTGTAATGAAACTTTTAGACGATGGCAAATACCATGTTCGGTGATGCTTTCTGATAGACTAGGAGCAACTAAGAGATTCCGTTTCATGGCCTCTCCTGAGATTTTGTGGTCGTATCAATGTCTGTTGTTTGCTAAGAATGAATCTGATCTAAGCAAAGAGAAAAAAAATCCCATACCAACGGATCTCTTAATCATTCTTAGCAGCTCAAGGTACCGAGCTACGTATCAACTCTAATACTTGCAGAAACTGTTAACATTTCCTCACATAAATAGTGATCAGATAACACACTGTCTGCCTATCCCGGTCACGTGTATATCAAGGGCACTTTTAGCCATTTCCTTCATGCATACTCTAGCAGTTTGTGAACTCAGGTGCAATTAAAACAGAAACGATATTGTATAGACTTGGTGGGAAAGGATGTGCACGACATTCCAAGACATTACGAGGAATGTTAACATACTCAGTTTCTTGCTTGCTCACAGATCGCAGAGCTTTGTCTGAAACATTCGCGCACTGCCACTGTGTGTTGATGGGTCAAGCTTCCCCGCATAAGAAAACCATCATTGTATACCTGCTAAGTTTATTCAAATTTATATGCAACATGTGTTAAAAAGAATATTATTGGAAACATGTTTCAACCCAAAATAAGTTCATCTTCAGGTCCAATACAGCATGTGAAAATCGCTACCACTATATCTAACAGTAAAATTTAAAGTTTTCTCTGTGCTTAATTAATTAGTCAACCACTACGCCATAAAGGCCTATGGAGATTGGATATATAGGTCCACATTTTTGGATCTCCGCAGTAGTTGGAGGTGAGTGGTCAGCTTGACGCACCTGCCGCTTTACCCTCGGTAAGGACCCAGAGCCGGTCTGGACGACGTAGAGAAGAGAAAATTCTTGACCCTATCGGAACTCGAACTCCGACACCTCGGTCGAATCTAACAGTGAAAGACTTAATTAATACAAACTCTCATAAGTAGGGTAAAAGGTCAAAACCTAAAATGTAATAAAATTTCATACGTAACATTTGTTACATAAAATTGCAGAGAAAATAACATTAGAGCCAATACCTTTTTATACTATCTTGACATCTTGCTGTACTGTTCAACTGACGCTTTACGTGTCAGCATTCAATAAGACTACAGATAAAATGAATTATTCATAAAAATGATCTGATGCGGTCTAGACTTAGAACAGATATATACATCTTAAAAGAAATATTTGTCATTTTATATACAAATCATTATGTACACAGGTTTACAAAGTTTTAGAATTTGACCCTTTACTCTTTATATGTGATCTTGAATTGTTCAATCCTTTTAATTTTAAAGTCTATATTACTGTGGTATTTGAGGTTTTCACAGCAGAGACCATGAAAAGGTAAATCTTGTGGAATGTATTGTTGAGTAACCTTCTATAGAATTAGTACTGACATTTCGAACAAAGTTTTGTAAAATCGCTACCAGATAGTAGAGTGCCACATCCCAGAAGACACTGCTCTTCTGTGTTACACTTTTGCAAACAAGAACACATATACATATGAGGCCTGAACATTGCCTTATATGATGTTAAAGCACGTTGCCAATGATATGTTTCAACGTGAAGTGCATGCATTGTTGAAAAACTGTGTGTACAACACTAGTTGTGTTATGTGAAATGTATTACTATTATCTTGTATAAATAAGCTGAGTTGTTTAAACCAGAATTATTCACCAGCTACTAGTAATGTGCATGATAAAGAATCTGGCCTTGGAATTAGACATGAAAGTCAAAGCAGTAACCAAAATAACACCTTAAAAAAATAAAAATCTTGCCAAATTTGGAGGTTCTTTCTGCTTTTTATTGCAACACGAACATTGACTCCGAGAAACTAAGACACAAAACACTCGACAACTGCACTACATCTGTAATTACTGTTGTGATTATATTCTGAATATTTGGAAGACCACTATAGATTCCGTCAGTACTTCGCCATTTTCCTTTTATCGCAAGCATGGACCTTTGAATGTGATCCAAGGCCAGGAGGTCGAAACTACTAATCAAAGTGAAGAGTATTATCTTCTGGGACGTAATGCTATGTAGTCAGTCGAAATTCGGGGGAACATATCGCCTCCATCCTAGTCAAACTGCAATTCTCTTATAATCTTCCTGTTACCTACACGGTCCAGTCTCCAGAACAAGTACGGCACACACTAAAACATTTGCTTATATAACACACACTCCTACCGCAATGAGAACCACTTCATAGAACCCAGATCCACTGAAATTTAGGTTCTGTGTCTAAATGAATGTGAAAGGCTTTGTTCTATGGTTATGAGTTGAATTTTACGCTGAAGCAGACTACAAGTAGCCTCTCTCGCTCAGGACAATCTCTGTAGTATTAGTGAAGGTATGAAATCTATATCACTTACTATTAAAAGGGTGGAAACGCCAACAATATTGTCAGTCCCCCAAAGAAATGTGGCTTCAATGTGGCCGGGTTTCTGATTCTTATTGTTATTATTATTATTTCAACATGGCCCACTCTTTCTAAGAAAGCTTCGAGCAGCACATATTTCAGAAGAGCTTATGTAGAAATTAGATGAGGTATGATCACTAAATAGAAACGGCGCTTATGTACTATGCAAATGGAGCTTTCTCTGTTGTTTATGGCCTTCTCTGACAGGGAGGTTTCAGAAGACAATGCTTATTTGTGATGTGAAGTGAGCTAATGTACTGTAACTCATTGTCAGCAAACTCATTAAGGTTCTGGATGGTGTACAATGGTCATGAGCAGAAACTTTGCCTTTCCTGAGGTTCTATTCTGAAGATTTCAGTGTTTTGTCTTTACTTTAATATTTTCTTTAAATATGGTGCTATGGTTTATGAACTCATAGAATTGGAATATATTGTAACAATAATAATTATCACTGGTGAGAATCTATTGCCGCAAGTTTTGTTTGAATCTAATATGCATAAATATATAAGCCAGATTGTTTGTATAAATGATTGACAATTAGTTTCTCAGTGGTTTTGATTCATGTGCTTGAGGGAAAGCATGAGGTTCGGCAATAGTTTTTGGGAGTGAACAGTAAGGTCTTCTTATTCAATAATTGTAATTTACCTACCTACAGAAATTAACGTATCCATGGGGTTCCAGTTAAATAAGACGGATATGTGACATTTCAATACATTGCCTCACAGCTTAGTGATTCCCTGGGAATAATGTAATTACGTAAATTTTACGATTTTAAATACACGTACATTGTCACTTGTATTACTGACTATAGGGGGAGTTTAGTTTGGTGAATAGATGCATTGACCACATATAGATCGTAACTACCGTACAAATAGCTATAACACTATTGCTGATTTCCACACTAAGTCTTCTCAGTCTACTGTTATTAGTCTTTTCTTGTCAACAGACCTCGGCAATGACTATTCTTCTGCAATGTTTTCACTAGATGTTTCCTGGTAACGAATCTTCAGCTTCCCTTACCCGCTGGTTAACACTCCACATCTGAACTCTTGACTCTCAACTCCTTCACAGAACGGCTCAACTGCACTGCAATCACTCGCTGTACTGAACTCTGTCAGTTGAGTCATATAGCCTAGGAGCGGACCCACACAGAACACAGCTTGCAATACCTCTTCTATTGTTGCGTGACGTCACCGCTACTTGCTTACCCAGTCGCTTCATAGCAACGGCTCTACGCGTCACGTATCGTGACACCTTTTCTGTTGTTGCGTGCGGGCATTACTTAATAACGGCTCTTCTCTGCTTCCATAGTTCTTGCTTTGAGCAAATACTCCACAATATAGAGTCTAATGTTTTCTGGTAATTGCTAGTTTTCTTAGAAGAAGTCAGGTTTTAAATATATTAGAACAACAGGCGAAAATAAAATAGCATTTGTTACAAAGTTCGCAAATACTTCAAACAGCAGTTACTATCGGCAGTTAATTTTACCGAATCTCCTGCTTTGCTGAAAGCTGACTAAAATGCAGCAATTCATCAGAACCATTGCGTGCAGGCCTAGTGATATTGTAATGGTTTTATATATAAAATAGCCATTATTTTTTGGGACTTGTAACTTTTTATTTATAATCAGTAAACTCTTCAACACGGGGACAGTAAATTCCAAATGTACACGCTCTCAGTTCGTGTAACTATCACCGCACCCCTGTTTCCAGCAAACAACTAGGAAAGCTATAATATACGAGTATTTTAAGCCGGGGTATCTCAGTCAGTATAGTGACTGGCTACGGGTTGGGTGACTGGGGTTCAATTCCTTGCAGGGGCAATATTTTCTCTCCTCGCCTCAGCGTCCAAACTGGTTTTGAGGCCCAAATCTCCTAGTTGACGCGTACGGGGCATGAACTGATCACTCGTGTCCATCCAGTGGCGAAGTAAGAACATTTGGAGCTATTTTTTTCTTATCCCCCTTAAGTTTTCATGGCGTGGTGCTTAATGAAACACAGTGGAAATTTTACTTTATTTGCAGCTATTTTGTGAAATATTAAACACGAAATTGGTACATAGCTTTTCGTGTTCCCATAGCACTGAAACTACGTAAATTTCTATGACTTCTATCTCTCTATAAGTGTGCAATGAAATCTACAGTTACGAGGCGATGAAAAGTGCAATGGGTCTACGGAACTTAAAGAGACTGTATTTTTTATAACATGATGAATGATTGAACAAGATCTAAAGAGCTTTCCCTACGAGGAAGGGATGACAAGATACAAAATATGTGTGTAAGTTTTTAGAGTGTATTGCCTACATTGATCTCGAATCAGTTGTCACATACAAAATGTAAATCACACCAAGTTATGTACTTTGTAGAATTACTTGTTCCGTTTTATATAAATTAATATTATTATGCCAAAAATATGTTTTCAATAAACTGTTACAGCATTTTGGATTCATTTCCTACCTGGGAATTTTCTTCCTTGCTAAATTAGCCTCATACCCAGTGACCTCTATGCTATGCTTACTCAAGAAAAAGGTAAAGCTATCCCTGTAACAGACCTTGAAGGCCCCCTTAAGGTTGTTAGGCGTCGAGGTTTCCACATTTTCTACACAATCGGCCAACAGATGACGGTGAGGTTGTCAGCTATTCGCGCTGGCCATCCTTTAACCCCCTGAAGATTCCTGATAATCATTTCTGTTAGATGCTGAGTCGACCCCAGGGCAACAGTGCGACTGGAATTATTAGTTCAATTGAAAAATCCGACGATCTCGTCGGGAATCGAACCCACGATCTTCCTGCTTGTAACACAATACCTCAAGCAACTATGATACCGCGTGCCTCCCAATGCTTACGCTCTGGATTCAAAATCATGAATCATAAATGAAATTACTTGCCTACTTATCCATATATCAGGCACAGCAAATTTCGGGTCCACAGGTTAGTAATCAGTTGAAAAAGCATGAAATTTCTTTTTAAATAAAATCTTGCATATGGGAAGCGTTGTACGTCAATAAATATATTTTCTAGAGACTGGTCGACCTGGATTCGATTCCCGGCAATATCACTGGAACGTTCTTATAGCCCTGATATCGAGAACTGTCCTGATACCCAGATAACCTGTCTGAATTGTACTTGAAATAAACCGGTAGAAGCGAGGAGCTAAGAAGTTTCACCTCCCAATGAAGAAGTCTAGAACGAGTGTTGTTTTACCTCAGCATCGTTTACACAAGCCCATGGCATAATGTTTATTCCTCATAGCTCAATACATTTCCGATAGGACACACTAATATTAATTTTATTATTGCGATCATCCGTCTGATGAAGCAATGTAGAATGGTAGGTAGATGCCCTGACAATGGAGGCAATATATTCCTCCGAAACGTTAGTACCCACGTACCAGACTATAGGTGTAAAATTGGAATATCACAATGGTAACATTCATCGCCGTAGAAGCCTCAAACCCCTTAAATGGAAATTATTTTGATTAATAAGAAAGTGAATTCACCTTATGTCCCTCCAGTAATGAACTTCATAATTCTGAAAAAAAAACAAACATGGTCATAATAAGAGTCACTAATTAATTAATAGAAATGTTTTCGATTTAATTTATTGAGACAGGAATTCCAAAATAATTCAACACGTATGTCTGTTCCACAGGACCTACTGATTTTATGCAACTCAGACGATGTTTAGAGTCAGTAATATCTTTTAATTGTGTGTCCCCATGATATATTAAATTTGATAGTTCTATCTGCTACCTTGCCGAGCACAGTGGCCACGTGGTCTAAGGCATGAACTGTCTTCGCTCGATTGAACGCTAGAATTGTAGGTTCGAATCCCGTTCAAGGCACCGATGTCTGTGTGCGTTTATTCTGTGTTTCTGTTGTTCTGTGTGTAGGTAAAGGCCTTGCGATGGGCTGATCCCCAGTCCAAGGAGTCCTACCGACTGTGTATAGGATTGAGAAACTGAAAGTAGAGCCATACTACTACTACTACTACTACTAATAATAATAATAATAATAATAATAATAACAAGACTCTCGTACCTTGTCTCCGAAAGTGTCTCCCACCAATTTGTGGCCTACAAAATGCCTCTTACGTCATCTAGTCATTTTACCACGGTTGATTTAAAATCACTGGAACAATACGAGTACTATATGCTACGAATGTCCCGGTTGTGCAAATTACTTGTTCCCTTGCAAGTTTACCCCTCTTAGATTCAAGTATATTCTTTAGCACTTTATCATTATGGGATCAAATTAAATTTCTGTAAACCTTGCTATCATTCGGTACAGAACCTTTTGTCTTGTCGTCTCTCTAAAAACGTAAAGATTAAAATATAAAGTCTATGTTTGTGCCTTCAGCTTTCTTATGGTGTGCATATGGTCTCTGTTGCTAAAGAAAGAACATAGACTGAGCATGTTTGAGGACAGGGTGCTGAGCAATGTATCTGGACCGAAGAGGGAAGAAATAATAGGGACTGGAGAAAATTACATATTGAGCAGTTTCATAATTTAACTATCTGTCAAGTATAATTAGATTCATAGAATAAAGGGTGGTGATATTGTAGTGCATGTAGCACGAATGGGGCGAAAAGTAGTGCATAGAGGATTTTTGCAGGAAACCCTGAAGGAAAGATATCACTAGAAAGACTTCGTCGTAGATGAAAACAAATATTAAACTATGTAAGATCTGAGATTTTCACAGCTATGACTATGAAGAATGCCGCCTTGTCGTGTGTAAACCGACGTTTCGGAGGAACGTATCGCCCACAACTTCAGAGTAGAGCAAGTGAGGAACCAGCTTGAGGAGGTGGCTACAGACGGCAATACGTTCCTCCGAAACGTCCGTTGATACAAGATCTACAAGGCGCCACATCCCAGAAGACGGCATTCTTCAGACATTAAACTAGATCTTAGAGGAAAAGTATTGGGAGATATGGGATGGTTTCATCTGCCTCAACACAGGAACAGGCTCATGTAAACCCAATACTGAATCTGCGGATTGGATAAAATGCAAGGAACTCCTTGAGTGGCTGAGCAACTCTCGGTTTCGCAGGAAGGACGTTCCTCCGCGGAGGTAGTTACGTTAGGACACTGTTACTGAACGAATGGGCTGCGGCTTCGTTTATGATGGTCTGCAATTTATAGCTCGCTTTGCAATTACAACATTACGTTTCAAGTGCAGACAAGATATATGTTGAATATCAGTACTTGAGATTAGCTCTTTCTGAGAGACCCAACTCAGTAGGTGTCTCCCCACGTCACCTGAGGACGGAAACAGATCAAATTTCCGAAACGTCTTGTTTTCTATTTCCTACACTACCGGACAACGGAAATCAGTGATTGAGATTAGCGCTTTCTAAGGGGCCCAACTGATTAGGTGTCTTCCTCCTTCACCTGAAAGCGGAAACAGATCCAGTCTCCGAAAAATCGTCTTTTCTATTTTCTAGAATGCCGGACGATGGAAAAGGTCGAAAACCCAGTAACTCTGTGTGTTATACACCATCGTCAGAATCCTTTGGCATCTACTTAAACAAATGTGGCTAATGTTTCAAGGACCAAATGAAATACATTTCAGAAGAATCGGATAATGTGAAATTTGAGGTTCTCACGGCCGTCACTATAGCAATTTCCGGGACGTGACACCTTGCGGTTTGGTGAGGATCAACTAACAGTTGTTGCTGAAAACAAGACTGGAAGAATTCTGGTTCTAGATAATGACAATGAAGGCTAAAGACACAGGTGCAACGCATAGAGGCTGCAACTGCGTTGCTTATAGTAGCCCTGGCCGCGCCATACCTCAAGAGGTTAGTCGCTGGCTTTCCCACCGCGGTGGCCCGGGTTCGATCCCGGGTCTGGTCAAGTGGGATTTATGGTGGACAACATGGTGCTGGGGCGGGTTTTCTCCAAATACTTCGGTTTCCCTTGCCAATTTTCATTCCACCAAATTCTCCATCATCTTAATAACCCGGGGCAGGCTACAATAGGCCAATCAGTGGACTCCGAGCCGAGTGGATCCAGTTGGACTCCACTCCCACTAAGCGAATTAATTAATTATAGAGACCCAAATAATTGGCTTTTCGGGGATATCCTGTTCCGATGGCGACTGTCGTGCATCTCCGTGACAGTTTCATATGATCTCTACAATGGTTGTTCCCTCTACTTCATCTGTGCTATAAAACTAACAACAAGATGGCGACAGTGCAAAGAATCAGGTTTACAAGTTCTCATAACGAAATGAGAAAACGGAATCTTTCTGTACCAAAAGCAATGAAAGCTGTGGTAATAAGAACATCCGTATTAAAAACAAAGAGGCAACTATCTTGAAAGAAGACAGACAGATTTTAATGTACATGAATGGAAGTACCAGAACACTGTGACAAAGGAGAGGGAGAAATGAAAGTTGGTTGTAGAACTGAAGTAATTTGCGAAATACAGAATCGCAATTCGAAAAAAAAATGAAGCCTAATGTTTCCTTTACAAGGGAAGAATTTTTCGACGCCTGTACTAGTGTATGTTAGCGTTGGCAGGCCTGTTATCTGGTTGATAACACGCAGGAAACTTAACAATGAAACAATAGCTCACATTTTGCTCAATAGTTTACAGAGAAACAACATAGCTGATCTCACTACCACGATGAAATTTAATACTATAATTTGTAGTGTCAATTTGGAGAATGCGAAAAATATTAGATCTCATGAAACGGTATGCAAGGCGTTTGTTGTTCCCCTCCCAGACCTGCAGGAGGAACCCTTCAGAGTGCCAGAAAATGAAGACGTATTCGAGCAGAGATCAAGAAGCGAAATTGTATGTCTAATATCTATCATTTGGATAGTGATTTAAAGAAGCCCCCAAAACTTGGGGATTTCGTCCTAATGTAGGAGTGTGAGAATTCCTGAGGCCAGGAATAACTGACGTTGAAATCACTGGGAGAAATTGTAGCATTTTCGGCACATCACTTAACACAGAAGGCAATATTTTTTCTTGAAGATACGTTCAACATGTATACAGTCAGAGCAGAAGGCGCGTGGTCAGCTGATCTGCAAGATGAAGGGGCCCAGGTCCGAGCTTCGACCGCTGAATTGAGTTATTCATTGCCGAATTATTTCTGTGCCATTCGATTGGATTCTGGACTCATGACTGACAAACATACCGATAACATTGAAGGAAACTTTAAAATAAAACTTTCGTTTCCCTTGTCCATTGTATCGACATTTCTGATATAAAATTCCTAAGCGATATATTTAGATGCTAAAGTAATAAGATATAATGACAAATTCAGCAAATTAAATCACAATATTAAAAACACCACTTTAACATTGTTACTTTTATTCAACGTTTACAAATATGTCACACAACTCTGTCCTGTAAATTAACATTTCTGCACGACAAAATAAAGTTCTGTAAGATTATCGAGCGATTATTTTCATAGAATGGGCACATAAGAAGGCGTTAATATCTATTGAACACAATTAAAGTAAACAATGAAATGCCCCCTTCATTAAACCTTATTAAACAACTAATCTATTCAGTATTAATGAAAAGAGAACAATTTGAAACGGAAGTTCTGTTGATACAAGTACATTTTGTCTACTTTCTCCTTTAAGGAATTGTACGTCATGTCCCTGTGTCGTGTGTCTATCCACTCCAATAAATCTGAATAAATTAAAGGATCTCCGTGAAAGAATTTATGGACATCCTATTGTTACAGCCCTCGAGAAAATCTTGTTTCTTAATCCCCTTTTACAGAAGTAACAACAAGGTGGCTTTCGAATTTACGAAGTATACGAGAAGCCAGCGTCAATTAAGGCAGTCCTGAAAGTTTTGTATGGTATAAGGTGCCTAGAAAGTATGCAACAACATTTAAGGTTGGGTTTTGTAGTATGTAAAATACAGCACACAGGTCACGTGATATTCATATTTTATTTGGAACCACTCCAACTAGGAGTGTGAATTTCAGTAAGAAGCCAGATCTTGAATGTAGTTGAACGTGTATATAATTTTTTTCGTGGGTAAGAAGGCACGAACGTGGCGACAATAAAGCATTCTGAAGTCGTATTTGATAATACAGAGGCATAGGAAATCATAAAAATAATTATTGTGTTTGATGGTAAAGAGGCGTTCTTTCGATAAAATCTTGTTAGTTTTATCAATCAAACAACATTAATGCGGCGTCCCACTCTGTTATTTATACTAACTTGTGAGTACCGAAGGAGCGCAATACGTGTACATACGTAAATTGTAGCTTTCTGCTTGCGAGCTGGCAGAAACACTTGGATGCACCGCCAAAGGGGCCAGGTTTCGTTATTCTTCATCTATCGGACATGATATCTCCTTTCAGAAATGCTCAATAATTGATAATACAGCTCCCTAACACGTACTACAGGACGTTTCCAATGAAGAGAAATATTATATCTCTAAATCCTAATCAGATGACATTAAGCTATTTAAACTGTAAAATATGTCTTCACTTCTGTAGGTTACAACACTTCTCGACAGCAAATCTTGTTAGGAATGTAAGCGTCGGTGAGATAGGAAGAGGAAAATCTGGCCACCCCTTCTATTTCAGCCTTCCTTCCTCCGGAAAGCAGCGCCTTCACCTAAAAATTTCCAAAGAAATCATGGTTTATAACCTGATTTCATACGACGAAAATAACCGTCTTCCTTCCTTCCATGGCATCCGGCTTTTCAATAAATCCTGAAAATCTCTACGAGTCTTGCTATTCCCTAAATTGTTATTTCAGTTATGCTAAAGAATTTATGGATATTATTTCATAATTGTATTCCTCTTAATTTAAAATTCTAAGGAAGCCATCCGTGCACCTTATTTTCTAAATCACTCGTGTAAGAACTGTTCAAAAGTCTACCTACTTACCCAAGTGACTTCTGTCTGACTAGTCATATGACGGGCTGATACTGGGCTACATGCCAGACTGACTGCATAACTGACCGCTCTTTGCTGACTGGCTGATTTGTTCAGTGATTTACTGACTGAATGGCAGATTCACTCATTCACCGTTACGAGCTTTCCTTGAGAATCTGTCAGCTCTTTAGCTGATATAACATGTCCAGATCGGATTTCAATCCTGAGTTCTTCCTAACAATGCTGTGTATGCATAGTCTATTTCATTTTCTTCTTCTGGGTGTAATGCCCTTTACATCCCCTTGAAATCGCCCCTTACAAAAATTAGGCAGACATACAAACTGTGAAGCTCTTCTTTGTGCAGTTTTCTAAATTTCTCTGTTACTTCCTCTTTCTCGGATCTAAATATTCCCTTCTTTCCTTTATTCTCAAACATGGTCTATGTCAATTCTATCATCGAAGTCAGAAAACAAGTCTCACATTCACACAACAAATTAAAATATGTGTTTATACCTGTTTGGAAAATTGTATATATTAATCCTGTACCTGAGATTCTTTGGAATATAATAAATCAATAATAAAAGAGTGCTATGTAATAAGAAAAACCGTCAGTAATTTAAAACTGTGTAAGATTTGAGGCTTTCACGGAGGTGACTATGAAGAAAGCAGTTTTTGGGATTTGGCACCGTGTATATGTGTTAACCGACATTTCGGAGGAATGTATCGCCTCCATCTTCAGGGTAGAAGAAAAAATATAAGAAATCTGCTAGCGAAGAGACCGTGCGAACCGGTTTTTACCGGTTTCTTCTACCCTGAAGATGGAGGCGATACATTCCTCCGAAACGTCGGTTAACACCACATATACACGGTGCCAAATCCCAAAAGACTGCTTTCTTCAATTTAAAACTGCTTTCCAAACTTGTCTCTCGATAAGGAATACTACAGTATCTAAGATCGTCTTGTCATGCGCAGGATGTGAATTTCTGAAGGAGCAGTACCTGGTCCCGGAGTGCTTCATGGCTTGTGATATACGATCGTGACAACAACTTCCGTAGTTTCTTGAAATCTGCTGCACTGAAAGGCTGAGCTTTCATTCCCAGCCGCGAGATGTCAGTCGGGTGCACACCAAGCCACCGAATGGCAGGAACTGCCAGATCATCAGATTGGTAACTCATATTCTGAAAGAAACAAAACAAAATCTTTTCGAACAATTGAATTTCAATTGTGACTCCCATCCTTCTGGGTTTATTGTGACCTTCCATAATTTGGTGAGAATGGCTTTGATTGGTGCACCTTCAATAGTTCCACACTGACTTCCTTATTTACCCAGACCTGCTCAACGCAAATGCTCACCACTTTTCTCACCCAAATTCTACTCGCATAACTTTCGACCTATTCAGCAGTTGAGACTAAAATTGCGTGACTGTACATTACTCTGCTTCTTCCCTTATACCCTCTATAAGCTCAAACGATTAGTCGCTGCCTTCCCATCGCGGCGGCCCGGGTTCGATCCCTGGGCTGGTAAAGTGGGATTTGTGGTGGACAAAGTGGCACTGGGGCAGGTGTTCTGCGAGTACTTGGGTTTCCCATGCCAATCTTCATTCCACCAATTGCTCCACAATCACCCTCACCTATCATCTGGGGCTGGTACAATAGGCCAGAAGTGACCGCAGTACAAGGGACTTAGTCTCACCCCACTAGCAATAAAAAAATAATATACGCTATATTGAACAGAGGAATGGGATTATATTATTAGCTTCATGATTACCTTAATCAGTTACTGTAGTAACAGCATTATTATAGTAGCGTAAATGCTGGCAATAATGATAAGCAAAAGTAGAGATATCAATAAAAGTAATAATGGAGGTTGTCGGGAATTCTTTGCCACTTATTGAGAAGTGTATACAAAATTGTAGTCGAAAAGTCTCAAGGGAATACACGACATGTAATCCCTAGGTATTTGCTAGAGAGGAGAGAAACATTAAAGACAGCTTGAGAAAGAGGTATAAAAATGACAATTGAATTCACGCTGTTCATGGCGCCGTTCAGGGGACTTCAGTAGTGAAGTTCAGTTTCTCTTAGAGCAGAACAATTCTCTGCTAGCTGGGCAACTATGCACATTTCAAGAAACAACATACAAGATGGATTTCATTATTTTTGCAAATCAAATTATTAATTATTCTACTTGCTGTCCAATGCGATTGGGTTTAGCAGAAATTTCCTCCATTGCATGAGATCTGTCTTCTGATTCTAACAATAGTATATGTTTGAATTACATGATTCAGTATTTTTCAGTGTTTCTATAGTATGTTACCATGATCTCACAGTCGAGACTATGCAGAACAGATGTCAGTGTGATTAATGGATATGGAGCAATTGGTGCAATGAGAATTCGCAAGGGAAACCGAAATACCGGGAAAGAAACCTACCCCAAGTGTTAGTTTGTACATCATAAACTCCACATGGCCTGACCTTGGATCGAACCTGGTCCTCAGTGATTCATTACCGTAATGCTAAGGTTCTTTGTTGTTGTTATCTTCAAAATTACGCATTTCCGGTGACACAACAGGAACACATCTCGAGTGATGTTTATGGTTCAGTACTACTCACCAGCGACCCGAAGCGGTAGACGCACATGATCTCAATGCCGTGAGGGTCAGCATCTACCAGGGCCAACACAGGCACTCCCAGGGACTTCCATAGCAGTCGAACCAGAAGACGGGTGGCCACATCGGGAAACCCCTTTCCCTGTATGGAGTAAAATATTCCACTTAAACGGCTTGGAAGTGAGGTTGCGAGGACAGTGACAGTGCTTTCACTGTAACTGGCAGCTGAGTCGAATTCTGCTCTTTGCTACAGGGCGAGAGCACACCACGGAGACTGGCAACCGCTATTTCCGAGAATTGTTATCAGCTTCAGTTGAACACACGTTACTGAATGGAGTAGTGCAAATTGAGGAAATGTGAGTGAGTCTCCAGCTAACTAGGCCGGTAGCACGGAAGCAGAAAAATCTCAACTGTGAAAAACCGCTATAAATAACGGACAGTTAGGACATAACAAGCAGACATCCTTGTAGCAGTTTATTAAGGATATCTTTGACCAGCTGAGGGGTCAGTACATCACAGACCAGGAGAGTTCTCATCCGTAATAAACGCAAAATAGGAAATGATGGTGACCAGTGACGAGAACATTGTAGCTGGGTTGGGGGTAAAGTTAGCAGATGCGATCACAACATTGAACACGTTGTTTGATAAAGTGTTACGTCTAAAGGAGACTAATTTAATAGTAACCCAGGATTTGGAGGTGTAGTCAGAAGCACTGAAAATCTCTGCCGATCGTTTGACAGAAGCTGATGAGAAGGTGAAGAAACTCAAATAAATGGTAGCAGAACAAAAGGGCCAGATAGAACGGCTACAATTCAAAATTGATCATTTTTCAGAAGACAGTCAGGTGGTTATGAACTCTGTGAAGACTGTAAGTACAGCAACACATGCTAGTGTGGACATTAGTGATTATAATGTTAACGGTTTACAGCCTACAGAAGCGGCTGATAAAATGCGCAAACTAGAGGATAAACTCTACGAGAAGCTAACATACGAGTATATAGTAAAACAGAAGAATTAGCTAACAAGTTACAGGCTGCGAGAAAACCCACATTTAAGACTAAGGCCGAATTGTAACATTTTGGCTGACTTGGAAGAGAACTCAAATGCAGAGGCACAATGGGCAATAGAAGCTGGCCTGAACGATGCTCCTATCAAAAAGGATCAGTTAAAGACAGAGGTTGTTTCAATAATCAGGAACACCCACAGCCACAAGTTGAACAGAAGTCAGCGAATTTTATTCCACACTCGCTCATACATTCACACAATTTACGAGCTCAACATTACTGCCATCGGCAGTATCAGAAATACTAGACTGCAAATGCCAGAATACAACTGACTGGTTGCTGGCTAACTCGTAACTCGTAACTAACTGCTGGCTAACTCGTAAGAACTGTCTTCGTCAGGTCAGGTCAGGTCAGGTCATGTTACANCCTCAGCCGGATAACGGGAACACGCCTCGCTTCCTTCTTGCCTAGTCGCCGTGTTTACAGCTGTTACTGGCAACGCTGTCGGGAGTTGTTTACGGCTGCATAGCAACCGCGACATCCCTTGGCCACGTCACCACTGACGGGGTAAAGGAAGGAGTGTTGACTTGCCTGCTACCCTAGTAACGACAGCGCTCCGATGGTGTTACGTCACCGCTGGCGGGGGGAGGGCTGTCCTGCATAGCGCAACACGTCACAATATTATATAGTAGCATCCTCTTGCACTTTTCACTTAATATCGACACTAATCACAACACACAACAAAAGAGAACACAACCCACCAACTCAAACACACATGCGCGTCGAGGGAACTTGTATATTAGCATAATCAACAACAGAAAGCAGTTTCCTCGCCCAAATTTTTAACACCTGATGATGACCACATTGGTGGAAACATGCAGTGATGGACTTTTTAAACTTCTAAGTGAATAACTATTAACGCATCTTCTAGAATATAGTGTGGCACGTGAGACTGCAAAAACTAATCGTTACTATTTCCCTTCCATTCTTATAGTATAAAATCATTTTTCATAATCCGCGGAAGAGTTGCTTGGGTTGTAAGAAATTCACGGAGGGCCACGCTTCAGTTCATTTCACTTTCTTATGGCCATCCATCGACGGATGTCGCGCCTTCTCTTCGTAAGTCTGTTCTTTTGGTACGGACCCTGTGGGTGTGGGCCCTCGAAGAATTTCGTATGTATTCAGGCCTCCCATACATGTCTGAATATTGTCAGGCTCCACTCAGAGAAAAGGACGTGTTTCTTCTTTATCATTAAAAGACCTAAAATAATGGCTCAAGGAATGTAGTGTGCTCTGTCTGGTAAGCGTTACAAACAGCGAGTTTCTAGGCTCCTAAGTGTCCCTGCTGTAGCAACTATAGCATAATCTATCGGTCTGTTCGTCCGTTTATACGGCAGACTGATGGGCGGTTAGGGGTAGAGATTGGCCTAGAGGGGTTCTAACTTTGCACAGAAATAAAGAGGCATTATACTTCAACCAAGAGAAGCAAGGTGTTCAGCCGTAGCTCATAGTGGGACTCAACCCTTTGTTAAAATGTTCTCGGCGACATACATTGATCTTAAATTTGCTAAAAAATTATTATATAAGATAAAATGTAAACATTTAAACAGGAACACAATTTTTTTCTCTTTATTTCAATACTGACATTGAACCGGGGATATTTTATTAGTTCTATCCTCACTAGTTCAGCTGATCATGAGCCATCATGGCCTGATAACAATTATTGCGACGCCACATGTTTTCATGAAAATGTAATACCGGAATAATAATTGAAATAGAAAGTGAAGAATGACGTCTTCTGGGAAGTGGCGCCGTGTAGATCTTGTGTGAACCGACATTTCGGAGGAAAGTATCACCTCCATCTTCATGGTAGCCACTTGCTCACGGTGGTTCCTCGCCCGCAGATTTTTCTACCCCGAAGATAGAGGCGATACGTTCCTCCGAAACGTCGGTTCACACGAGATCTACACGGTGCCACATCTCAGAAGACGGCAGTCTTCATATTCACCGCTGTGAAGACCCCAAATCTTACATAAAATAGACAGCTTGGAAAGCTTTAGTACTCACGGTGATCAGAAGGCAGGGTCCCAGTCTTTCCAGTACCCCCTCGTCCAGCAGCTTCTGGAATGCAGCATCTTTTTCTACCAGCAATACGAAACGGGCACTGGACTCCAGCCGGACAACTTTGTGCAGGTCCTGAGGGATCAGCACCCCTATAACAGGATCACACACTGTTTAGTATGTGGTTTAGGTCAATCAGCGGCAAATTCACTAGTTTCAATAGACGCATCATCCAATTAGGAAATTTACGAGTATCTGGGGTGAAACAGAAACATATTTAGATCTAACTGGTTTTAACCAACAGAAATTTGTCCTTCTTTGTGAGACGGAAGGGGGGGGGGGCGGCACACGGTAGCGTAGTTTGCTGAGGCACTGTGCTTCATGTCGGAAGGTGGCTGGTTCGATTCTCGGTGAAGTCACTGGATTTTTCAATTTACCTAATCCTTCCAGCCGCACTATGACCCTGGGATCGACTCGGCCTCTAACAGAAATTAATAGCAGGAACCTTCCTGTGGATAATGGGCAGGCGGCGCGTAACCCTGACAACCTCACCGCCATCTGTGAACCGACTCTCTATGAAATGTGGGAACCTCGACGTCTCTCAACGGTATAGATCTCCACGGCCTGTTATGTGGGTAGATTTATCTTTTCATACTCATGTGTGATAGGGGAGGTGCACCACAGGTTCAACTACTTACCAATACATTTCTTAAAAAAAAAAAAATGTCGTCATTCAAAATTATATTCTGGCTAAAGTTAAAATGAAACCCTGGAAGGAGTATGTGCCTATGTTCAGTTAAGTCCTTCAATCTACTCAGCACATAAAGCAGGAACTGTCAATACAGAATTATACAAGGCCAACAGCAATCTTGCTCTGAAGGCGGCCTATGTTAGACACAGCTTTCCTCAGTCCCTCCAGACAAATGCTCGGAATATGATTTAAAACGCCTTCCTAAGTAAAAAGACTATAAAGCGTGGGGGAGTGATCAGTTGGAAACCCTGTGGAAGGAAGCGGCCATCATCTCTATTGAGTTACGTTTGCAGTAATCATCCGTACATGCCGAAAATGAAGCACAGAAGATAAACATGCCGGTGTACAGCACGAGTTCAGAACCCGCGAATATGAAATGCTAACTACTGTACCGCTATGCTCAATATAGTACTGTACATACATCCGTAGGACAAGAAACTAGGACGAATCTATGAGTGGTCTGAACATGAATATTGATATTGTCACGATTTTAGAGAAAATAGGCTGGGTTTGGATCAGCAGTTGGTTTTGTTGAAATCTTACAATTATAAATAAAGCTTATGTTCTCACTGCTGTACACACTTTACATTTCACTAGCGGACACAATAGTTCGTCTCAGTCTCTTACAGTCTTCATTAGCCATTGCTTAGCAGCGGCTTTCAACGGCGGACCTCAGGCTTATCGAATAATCCCCACCCTCAGCTTACCAGCTTCTAAAAACAAAGCAACAGCTCATAACCATTGAACTCCAGTGGTTGTCTAACTCCAACTGTTGGTCAGTAGGTAGATCAAAAACTGCCGCTGGTTTCAGCCTCCTCGAGATCCATGACCAAAAATTTTTTTCCTCCTGGACATGTATGTGTTTCAAAACTGGGCCTCCTCTCAGACGAAGAGGGGGAGGGGGGTTGTCGGCGCTGCGTTTCTTGAACCGTAGTTTCAGCACTAGTGTATACGCGCTGTCACTGCGTGCAGATCACTTTGGACCCTGTATCCTTTGTCACTGCACTATAATAAGAAACGTTTACAGGAGGTATAGAAAGGGTTCCTGTCAATGCAGGCTAGTGCAGCGGGCTATGTCTTAACTTTTTAACTACTCTGAAACTACAGTTAGTCGGCCAAACGGTAGTAAGCCTGACGACCGGCACCAAGTTTAAGCCTCCTACACTTGTATGCCTGGCTTCTTTTTGTCTAGTGCCATGTATATTTGGATTTACATGATTTAGGCCGCGCCATAGCCCAAGCGGTTAGTCGCTGGCTTCCCACCTCGGGTCTGGTCAAGTGGCATTTGTGGTGGACAAAGTGGCGCTGGGGCAGTTTTTCTCCGAGTACTTCGGTTTCCCCTGCCAATCTTCATTCCACCAATTGCTCCACAATCACCCTCACCTATCATCAGGGGCTGGTACAATAGGCCAGAAGTGGCCGCAGTACAAAGGACTTAGTTGCACCCCACTAGCAATAAAAAAAGATTATGATTTAGGATTACTTCTGCCTGCGTCATGAATAAGTTAGTTACACAGACATACACGTAAACCGCGTGCAATACGCAGACTAGTGTGCACCTGTCAAGATTTCCAATAGCGCGGAGTACTCTGTTCTGCAGGCGCTGTCGTTTCAAGTGGTGAGTGCCCGCCGCATATCCCCGGGTGGGGCACACATACACGGTGTCCAGGATCCGTTAAGACTCTTTTTTTTCCCCTGCAAATGCCATCTGTTAGCGAGTTGTGGTGTTAAGATTATTGAAGTTTCAGCTGTGGCTGTCTATAATTTCACAGCGCAAGCATCGATGCATCATGTGTTCTGACCTTGAATGTAACAGTACTCTCCTGACGCTCGTCGGAAAATGGCGGTTGAACAGTGAGCCAACATCAAATTTTGTTTGAAGTTAGGCAAAACAGCCGGAGAAGCATACGAAATTATGAAAAGTGTGTACGGTAGTGATTGTTTGAGTCGCTCGAACATTTTTCGATGGTATGCTGTATTTCATGAAGGCAAGGAGGACATTGAAGACGCTCCAGTTGCATCAAAGCCGGGAACAAATCGCACTGAAGAAAATGTGAAAAAAGTGACCGAAATCAGACAGATGTGTTTCTGCAAGACTCATAGAGGAGCTTTTGGGAATACCAAAAGTACTGTGCATGAAATTTTGGTCAAGGATTTGGGCAAAGGGAAGGTCTGTGCGCGGTTTGTATCGCACGTGCTGTCAGGCGATGAAAAACATGCCAGAGTGGAACACTGCAAAGACATGTTAAGTTTGGCCCAGAGTGATACAAAATTTACAAAATCGATTGTTACTGGCGACGAGACATAGTGTTTTCAATATGAGCCTCTCACAAAGCGGCAGAGTGCAGCGTGGCTGAACCCTAAGGAGCCAAAACCAAAGAAAGTGCGCATGCAAAAGAGTCTAGTAAAAGTATTGCTAACTGTTTTCTTCGATTCCAAAGGAATCATTCACAAGGAATTTCTGCCAGAAAGTCAAACAATGAATTCTAATTATTATCTCAGAGTCCTCAATCGTTTGTGGGCGAGAATTCTTCGAATTCGACCTGAATATCGAGAACAAGGTTCCTGGTCGCTCCTCCACGACAATGCCCCACCCCATAAATCGAAGATCGTGCGCAATTTTTGTCCAGCGGAAAGGGATCACAGTCCTTGGTCGTCCTCTGTATTCGCCAGATTTGGCTCCAGCAGTTTTCTGGTTGTTCCCAAAAGTTAAGTTGGGGATGAAAGGAGACCGTTACGACACCATCCAAGACATCCAAAGGGAATCTACCGCAGTTTTAAATGCGATTCCACAAAAGGAGTACAGTGACTGTTTTCGAAAACTTTCCAATCGATTCCAGCTATGTATTGATTCAGAAGGAGACTATTTTGAATAAAAAGGGTGAAATTTTGAAAATAATTTACATCTTGTATTTTTAATGAACACAGTCCTAACAGAACCTGGACACACTATGTATGACATTAGTGACCTCTTCAGAGCTTTGTAAAGCGCAATTTTAATATTTTTCCTGAAGTTAGAGTTTTGAATAAAAGATAGGTCCTTACGTGCTTGCTCAAAGTCTTGGCGATAGTCCTTTCGATGCGATGCGTCCTTGTCATCCTCCTCTCGAAAGTGACACCAAGGTACCTCAAGTATTATTCAACAAATGTCCCTGGTTCATCTTCTTACATGCGACCCGTCGTTCTAAAACTTATATATAAAAGAGGCATTGTGTGTGTAAGAGAATTTAGCTACGTTTTAGAGGGACGCGTTGCATGTAAGAAGGTGAACCAGTAATATTTGTTGAATAATAAACGACGTGCAATAGGATACTGCTTCTCATTTGTTTAATTGTAGTACATCGTGAGGGAATCCAAGTTTTCTGAAGAAATGGATCACCTGAGTTTTCCTTTCATTAATCTTTATGTTCCATCGAGCATACCACGAATTTATTTTAATGAGGCCGCATTGAAGTTAGGGAAGTGCATGATGGTCGTGTTTCTCTATTGTGTAGATATATTTATCGTCTTCTAACAGAGCAAGATGAGTTCCAGATGCCGCGGGGTTAAAATTTATGTATAGACTGCACAATATTAGGCAATAGCGGAAAATCGATGAAGACCTGTCTCTATTTTCTTTTTGTGTAGAAAATTTGCCTACTACCAAGATTATAAATTTTCTGTCAGTGAGAAAAGAAGCAATTAGCTTATGAGACTTGTCGAAAATTCTACTCGTAATTCTGCCAATTTATATAGTAGGCTAGAGTGTCATGTTTAGTTGAAGGCTTTCTCGGTGTCCAAGAACAAAAAGCCGTGGACATGTTGTTGAAGAGTAGGGTAGCGTGATCCTGAGTCTCATACGAGGGTTGGGACTTTAATAGTGGCAACTATTTATTTACAACTGGTACAAAATAGATCATGTTTCGAAATTCTACTGTCCTTCAATGTAGTCACCAGCATTGTGTACAACCCGTTGCCAGCGATGTGGAAGTCGTAGGATACCTACAGCAGTGCCTGTTGTGTTGATAGTTCGAATGAAGCGGTCTACTGCCTGAAGAATCTCTGGAACAGTTCTGAAGCGAATGCCAGGAAGTGGTTCCTTCATCTTAGGAATCAAGTAGAAGTCACAAGGGCTTAGGTCCGGGGAGTATGGTGGATGGTACAGCACTTCCCATCCCCATCGATCGAACAAATGAGCCACAGTTTGCGCTGCATGCGGCTGAGCATTGTCCTGCAATATGATGGGTTGATTCTGCAGAAAGTGTCGCCGCTTCTTTCTCAAAGCTGATCGCAGGTTGCGTTCCAAAAATGAACAGTAATACTTTTGATTTTCGTGGTGACCCGTAATGACGCCATTCGTTCGATTGGCGTTTCATTTGTGGCTCGTACGATTTGGCCCATGTCTCATCCAGCGTAATGATACGGCGTAAGAAAGCCTCTCCTTCGCGCTCCAAGTGGTTACGATCAGCGTAGTATNAAAGAAAGAGCATACACTTCTTCTTCACTGACACTAGGACGACCTGGCCGACGCATGTCTGCCACATTTTGGCGTCCCTCGTTGAAGGCTTTTGCCCACCTTGCCACTATTCTGTAAGGTAATGCAGCTCCCCCGCAAGCCTCTTGAAGACCTTGATGACGCTGTCGTGCTGTACGGCCTCTGGCACATTCAATCTTTATCCAACTCCGTTGTTCTTGTTTCGAAAACATCGTGACAACACTACATTAGACCGCCAGCTAACATGAAGCTCTGTTCTTCTCGTCATTGCGCATGCGCGTGATGTGGGAAGGGAGAGTCCATTTGCTATGAGGTGAGGTAGGTTGTTACAAGTACGACTCTCTGGCCGGAACTACATTTGAAAAGCCTCGGTCTCCCTTGGGAGACGCTTGGCAGTCCTGTATACGCGACCCACCCCCTTACGTCCGCGGAGGGGGGGGGCAGCAGGGGATACGAGTAGTGATATCCAGACAAGTTGTTGGTTGTTGGTAACGAGGAACTGGAGGGACAGACAGCGGAGGCTCCTCTGGCAGCGGGACGTCGCGGTACAAGGAACCGCAGGAACGGCCGGCAGGAAGTTGAAGGCGCCCCAGTGGGCCCTATCTTGANATAGTATTTTCTTTATTGTACACCAGAAATAAATACTGCTGTATTATGTGATCACTGAGACGGGCATTAATGACCTACCCGGCCAATTAGGGTCCTACCGTAGGACTGCCGAGCCCCCCCCCCTTGTAGTAAGCATTTCGTAACAAGGTATGTAACTAACGTGTGGTATAAGCGACATTATTTGGTTCCGTTGCATGGCGTCTCTACAGCAGTGTTGCCACTATTAAAAGTTCTTTGAAGTTTCATACTGTGATCTGCTCGAAAGTCAAACTGGCTTGTATCTAGTAAGTTTATTTCTTTGGTGGTTTTCTTGGGTTGTTCTTAAAATCAGCTTCTCAAATAGTTTGGCCGTAGTGGACAGGAGGCCGATCAGACGTAAGTTTGGGGAAAATTGACAGTCCTTGAAAGGTTTCGGCAGAGTTATGACTTTTTGCTTCCTTCGAAGGTGCCGGGAAGTGACCAGGCCGAAGGCAGTGATTAAATAAATGTGTTAAATGCCGGAGAGGTCTTCTTGAAATAGAGCGTAGACATTAGTTTGGAATAAAATCGAAACCACAGTCTTCTAGTAATTTGAAATACTACATCCCTTTCTAGACGTCACAGGGTCGGAAATTAACAAGGGTGTCTTCATCGCCGGTAGCCAGCAGTGCTTCGACTTTAGCCTCCACGCATCGTCTAAGGTCACAGTCACTGGTTTTCTAAGCAGAGTGCGGTTATATTGGCTTTATCGATTGGATAAAATATGGGACGTAAGGGACCATGAATTGCAGCGGTGCTCTTTGGTCATTCTCTTTTTGAGAAGGATTTTTCAATAGGCCATATTGTTTGAGATGTGACTTCGCAGTTTGCCATCTTCGTTTTCCATCTTCAGGTGCTCTTTTCCGGACTATTCTCCTGATATTTCAAGTGTTACAGTTTACCGTCTTTTTCCAACCTGGATCCCTGGTTTCTTGGAATAATTTTCTGAACTTTCTTATTTGTTCCAATAAAAGGTCTGGGCCAGGAATTTCGTATTTCCGGTCTAAAATTGTAATTTTCTTAGTATATAGCCTGTACCCCGAAATTATAGAAGCTGCAAAGTCACGCGCTTTTTTATCAGCTTCATTGGAAGAGCGGATTTGGATATCCAGAGATATGAGTTCAGAGGCGAGGTTCTGAAGCAGCTTCCAGTCTCTCAGTCTTTCAGCTGGATCTCATTCCCTCGTTCTAACACGATGCATAATGCTCAACAGTTTTGGTAGGCTATCTGAGTCTACGATATCAGTGACAACGACCTCTGACAGTCGGACGTTCTAATGTACTACAATGTCGACAACATCGGCTCTGCCATCAAGCGTGCCAAAACAAAAGTCAAAATTATGTTACGACCGACGGTCAGTTGGGCAGTCTGTCTTGGGACCAAGCACCCAAATGGGGCCAAAGAAGAGATTTTTATTATTGTCAGACAGCTGCGGGTTTCTTGATGTTAAGTGTCTTCTCTCGCGAGAGGACGGCTCCTTCGTTTACAATTTCTGACGGCCTCGTCAGCGCAGTCATTCTGGGGTCCGAGTCCCGCAGGACACTTGACCATACTTTACTGTATCAGATTCGAGACTATCCTAACCTGGAGGGCCAGGTCTCCGAGTTTACATCTCCCAGTAATAGGATAGCTCATTTATAACCCCAGGCATTAGGTTCCCTTTTCATCTCCTCCAACGACTCGCAGGGCTGCGGGAGAATTATTCGAACCCGCCTCAAGCGGGGTACTTTTAGGGAACGTGATTCAGCGTCAGAGTCGCTCTGCGATTGGCGGTTTACCGCCAATTATTTCATCTTGGAGCCAAGCCTCTTGAAGCTCATGACCAGAGAAAACCGCACTTCCATCATCGCTGTACTTTTTGTTGCCATGAATCATGCTTGTTTGCGGAGCCGTTACCTAGCAACACCAGTCGTAAAGTTGGTTATTTAGCGGTCTTTTCCTAGCAGTGGCATACATGCCAAAATATGAATGCGGAAAAATGAACCCCAGCCAAAAATGTCGGATTCAAGTACCCTGTTTTACGACCAACTTCAAGGAACACACCTTATTGTAAGAAATCCTATGTCAGCTGTATGCTTCTCTGCCCACCACCATCAGCTGACTGAGCACTTCCTACTCTCATTCAGTTTCACTCAGGCTGCGAGTTTCAGTACAGTGCAGTAGGTTCTACAAACTACAAACAGGATTTTCAAACAGAGTCTCCCCTTCTCGCATAGCTTGGGCACTCGATTCCATTTCTTTCAAATTTATATGGCACAGTTATCAAGATAATCTGTCAGTAACTTTACGATTTGATGATTAATATCTATGCATAACATACATTAGTACAGCTACCCACAACATCAAATTTACACAAATGTCTGGACCGCTCAGGCGGGAGTTTCGGATGCCCCAAATTGACCAGGGAAATTCGGATTGAAATTGGAACGGTTGCATCTACGGCCTAATCACATTACAAATAAGCATAGATTACTAGAGCTGTTCATAGTGATCTCTGTTGTTACTAATGCATTCCTGGTATCACAACATATCAAAGTTTGCGGCATATTTACGCTTCCGGGTTCTTCTTGGAAAACAAGAGTAGGCCTACATTTAGAACTTGAAACCCCAGTCCTGTGCGCAAGATGTCTGAGATTTTCCGGGAAGGAACTTTAAGTGAAGCATTAATTTCTTACGATTTCTCGTCGATAAATATTCTTTCGTTCGACTCTGAAAGAATCATCTGGCATATTAGGCATGAGCTTGCCTCACGCTAGCTGCTCAACGATTTCATGGAATGAGACTGAAGAGAAACTGGACGAATCTGGTAGTAGGTGCGAACATTCTTCGGAAACTACTACGATGGCAACAATAAAAACAGCACCAGCAGCAACAGAATGGACAACTTCTGGCTTCTTCTGTGATCTTGGTAAGTTTTATTTGTAACTTATTTTTGACCGATGTATGTCGGCTTCGGCAACAGAATATCTGCGGCCCCATTTGCTGGGATGATATTCCGACCGTTGGGCCTCAGAAGGTCAAAGAATTGCCTAAGCTTTTACAATGGTCTCAATGTAGCGCTATATACATACAAGTACGGGGGCACCTGAAATGTAACGGCTGGACACATTTTACATAAGTTTGGCTTTCTTACATTGAGCAACATGAAATGTTGACTCCAAAATGACTCACCTCCTGGTGCCGTGCAGTCAATGATATCCCCGGTTTCCATGACCAGTGACAGAGGCCCAGCGACTACACCCTTGGAAGTGGCGGTGATTCCTAGCTCCCAGGCTGGGGCTTTCAGAAGGCAGCATATGTCGCGGACTGCAGCGTCCAGAAGGCCTTGGTTGCCTATCAGCGTCACATTCTGGTAGTACAGCTGTCTGTAACATGTGCACCATGTCTCACCAACAGTGGAAATTACATAATATTCAAGAATACCGTCTTCTGGGATTTGGCGTCGTGAAGATCTTGTATGAGCCGGTTGTTTCTAAGGAACGTGTCGCATCCACCTTCAGGGTAGAAAAATCCGAGAGCGAGGAACCAGCACCTACCCTGAAGATGGAGGCGATACGTTGCTCCAAAGCAGCCGGTTCACACAAGATCCACACGACGTCACATTCCAGAAGACGGCATTCTTTATAGTCACCGCCGTGAAAACCTTAAATCTTGCATTGCATAATATTGTTTGCAGTTTCAGCTGTCCATGTTTTTCGCGTTTCGTAAAGAAGCGAACGTACAGTTTCATTATACTTGTTTTCCTCTCTCTCAGCGGTTACCAGGATTCAAATCCTGTAAAGACCTCTTTCTTTAAAAATAGAAATACATAATCTGGCTTCTTAATTTTCATTCCTCCTGATAACTTCTCTGTGTCGTTCCAGATATCGTCTGATCTACGTTATCCTCACGCCGCCAACTTTCATACGGCGTCTCACAAATATTCTATCCAGTGTAAACAATTATATGAACAATTCTTCGGCTATGAACTAAATAAATTACAATAAATGAAATTTTCACAAAAGAAAAAAAGTAACAATTTTCTTAATATTATTATATTAAATCAGCCTCAAAATAGTATAACCACAAAATAATTTTATGCGGGTTTCTCCCTGTTAAGACCTAAAGTAAGGGAGATCCTTTCACGGGATAAATGAGAGAACCGATGACCTTTCTATTTTATATATCATGCATCCATTGGAAAGCGAACTTTGTTAGAAAGGATCTAAGGATTTTTGTGATCGGGACTATGAGAATAATTTCGTGTAACAGACGAATATTTATGACTAATAAGATTTTCTTTTTCCCTTGATACTACAGCCCCAGTGGGCCTAGGCCTACCTCCATGAACTTTTCCGTTCACTTCGGGTTTTCTATATCTTACACACTCAGTAGGACTCCTTTGGTGAGTGATCAGCTCGTCGCAAGGCCTCTACATGTACACACACACAAACTACTCATCCATGCCCTGAGTGGGATTCGAACCAACGATCCCGGTTTCCAAGCGAGCGAAAACAGTACATGCCTTAGACCGCTCGGCTACCGTGACCGGCGTGATTTTCAACTACTCCAAGTAAATTCATGATTCTCCGTCGTCAGTAGCGACAGCAAATCCACAGTAGATAGCAGTTATATATAAAACTTCTTACTCCGTTATCACATACTAAATTTTTCTATGCATAACTAATTACATAAGAGAATAAAATTAATGAACGAGTGAATAAACTGATTTAATGAACAGAGGAAATGAATAAATTGAATGAATTAAGGATAATTAGATCGAATAAATAAATTATATTGATTTAATGAACTCAAGGAGAGATTATTTGGATCAACTGATTGAATTAACTGAATATATAAATTATAATTTTTGTTTTATAATCATGGCCTAAACTGTTCATGAGCTGAGATCTGATAAGTAAATAGTAATAAACAACCAAATAAATTGAATTAAAGCGTGAATGAATAAATTCACTGAAAGAGTTATTTAATTGAGTGTATAAATTTAATGATTTGTTTATTTATTTATAATTTATTTAAAGACGTTCTCAGTAAACGAGACTACATAGCATCGAATGAGATAACAGTGAATAATTAATTAGAAAGGAAGTGGAAGGAAACGGTCGTGGTCTAATTTAAGGTACTCTCATGGCAGTTTCCTGTAGGATCTGAGTAAGACCACGAACATTTTCGATGGGTATAGTCGATGTCCGGCCGATATTCGAACCGGTCACCTCACGAATACAAGTCAGAAGCGTTATCGCTTGTTTCACATTCCTAGGTAATGAACTGAGTAAATGAACAAACTGAACGGACGAATAAATGGAATAAATGGACTGAATAAATTAATGAGCAAGTAAATATTTGAAAAGATAAACGAATACATAAAGAAGTATGTAAAGAAACGATTGTGTTAATAAAGAGATATAGCAAAGAGAGACGCGTAGCAAACAAGCAAATAAATAGATAAAGTGAAGGGGCCTCAAACACTCATAGGACTAAATCAGTAAATACGTAAACAGCTGCAGGAGAAATAAATAAGAATAAACAGATCCTTAAATTCCCGTACAGCCAATCACAATCCAGAGATTCATATAGTAAACGGCAGGAACATTAGGTAGTGCAGTAGTAACAATGTTTTTATAAGCTTTAATAAATAATAAACCAGGTCATATCAGCCAGTCAGAATTTTTGCACAACCTATTCTGAAAGTGTGAACAAAATTCCCACGCATGTAAATACTTAGGGATGGTATCAGGTTTGTGACAAATTGAGACCAACCTCCGGGTGCAGGTGGACCGTGTGAAAAGCAGACGGTGGATGACGCCCAGTACGTGGCAGATGAGTGAGAACTTCGTGCGGCTGCGACTCGAACTGAACTTAACCTCGACTGTAGAAGCTTGACCTTCGGACTTCAGCTCTAACCTGCAGTTGCAATGGTTGAAGTGTGAGTAGGAGAATGCGTCGCTCTGACCAAGCAACATCCTCTATCCGCTAAAGTTGGCACTAATTTCGCCGACAAGCGGCGGTCGCTCAGTCGGTATAGCTCGCTTGTGGACTAAAAGTACGGAGTTTGTTTTGTTTGTATATGACATGGGAGTATAATTGGATCTATCAGAACAGATCTTTAAGTTCAACCTCATATTTTGTTACTTGCTCACTTTACACTACTTAAATCAGGGCTGAGCAGCCTTAATTGAACTAGGTCTTCACACACACACACACACACACACACACACTTACACACACCTGTTCGAGCAAGAGTCCCAGTTCCTACATCGGATGAAACTGTGGCCTATTAGTAGCAATCGCGGGAGGAGGTAGAGTACTATTAACACACAGGTGAAAAACTGAAGCTTCTTTTCTGTAAATGAAACGGGGACTTCCCGAAATGCTAATCATTCCACCGCAATATTTGACAATTACATTCAAGAAGGAAATTTCATGTACTAGTAAAGTGGAAATTTTCAGCATTTTCCATCCATTATTACTGTTCCGGAGTTGTTAAATAACGCCTGAAAAGGAGGAAAGACTTTGTAGAAAACGTCCCTACAAAGGAAGCGCTAAATGAAATTCCTTGTAAACTGCACCCGACCCGCGGTCCATGCGTTGTCACTCACCAGTGACTGAAATTGACGTTCTTCCAGTCTCTCTGGTTCCGCAGAGCCAGAACGGGAGGTTTCCCTTCTGCCACACTGCGCACTATGCCCAACATTACGTGTTCGATGGCAGCCATCAGCTGACTCCTGAAACATCCAGGACCGTGCTTTCATAATCCGTAAGAGAATATAAAACGAGCATCTTCACAGCTCGTATTTCAATCAGTGCTGAGGGTTGTTATGTCAGGGATGCACTGCACAGCTTGCATGCGGCAAAAAGAAAAAAAGAAAGAAAGAGGCCTGAATAAAAAAACGAATTTGTAGAACGTCGTCGGAAGAAGTCACCTGGAAGACATATCAATTAATGGGAGGATAAGAATAATAATATTATCGAAGTGTCTTATGGTTCCATAAAAACAATGAACTTCTCAGAGAGCTGTCCACGAAAATATAAAATCTACTTACCAGGAATGCATGGGTTAAAGGCGGGTATATTCATCTAGGGTTTGTGGAAATGTGCTACAGCAGCCGTGTCAAACATGCGGCCCCCATAACCACAAAGTGCGGCCCCTCAACTTTTAGAGCTAATTGATATTAAAATCAATATTAAAATTTTAGTAGAAATATTTTTTGTAAAGACAATTTTCCAAAAGACCAGAAGACAAGAAGTCTCATGAAGACATAAATTAGCAGGCTGCAGGAATTTCAATGTTTTGCTATTTCTAACATAATTTCTTGTGTAATCTCTCTTTTTACATATTGAAAAGCTGTTTGATGCTTGTCAAAAATGGCATTCTCTTGCTTTTTAAAACTGTAAGATATGTGACTTTAGGTAATTATATTGAAATTATTCCTAAATAATAAATAGAATTAAATTTCCTTCTATCAAAATCTAATGTATATTTCTATTTTGAAGTGCGGCCCTGGAATATTATTTATAGGGCTGAGGTGGCCCTTTGTACAAGTTGACTTTGACATGCCTGTGCTACAGTGAGGCAGACCTCCTCCGATATCTCCACTTTAAGCCCTCATGCCACAATATAATTCCTGATTTGGCCTTTCGGTATATTAAGTAAGGCTAATATTTGCTACATTATTGGTTAAATGAAACATGAATCTATCGATCAAGCGGTAAACCAAGTTTGTAACTTAATTTAATTGACAACAGGCTAAAATAATCTGAGAAAGGCAAAATATGTATTGTGTTTCGAAAATTTCAGTGACCTGCAGGTGAAGAAACATTCCTCAAGCTAAAACAATGGCATAGAAAAAAACAAGTATGCATAATTCTTATTTAGAATATAAATTAAAGTTAGGTTAGGGCCTGATATAATTTTGGTGCAGATATGAATAGTATCCGTATGTGAGATATAAACACGTTGAGAATTAACGGGTTATGTAAGTCCGCGCCATAGCTCAAGCGATTAGTCGCTGGCTTCCCACCGCGGCGGCCCGGGTTCGATCCCGGGTCTGGTCAAGTGGGATTTGTGGCGGACAAAGTGGCGCTGGGGCAGGTTTTCTCCGAGTACTTCGGTTTCCCCTGCCAATCTTCATTCCACCAATTGCTCCACAATCACCCTCACCTATCATCTGGGGCTGGTACAATAGGCCAGAAGTGGCCGCAGTACAAGGGACTTAGTCCCACCCCACTAGCAATGAAAAAATGGTTATCTTAGGGATACATTGGAAATATAATTTCGGGTCACGGATAATAAAGGAGATCAATTGAACTATACATGTAATCTTGAAAATAATAAAGGAATTTAGTGTGCTAAAATATTCGGAAATAGTAGAAAAATGAAATATTATTAGCATATTAAATTAAATTGTAATTATAATTAAACATTAAATTAAACATAAAATATTTCAGAATAATTAATTTATTTTGGTACGTGAGAAATGATCACACATTGTTTTAATACACATGACCAAAAGGGAGTGACGTAGTTGTTAAACATGTTACTTCCTAGGATTAATAAGAATTCATGTTTGGGTCTTGAAACATAACATATATAGGCCTGCTGTGTATTACAATTCATATTTCCTGCATTCTACTCAAGGGCCACTATTCTGTTATTCCATTGCAATAGTCCATTCTGCGATAGTATGGGCTTGCAGGTCGGTAAACCATGCTACACAAGCAACAATAGCTTTGCGATTTTAATAAGGAGGCCTGAATTGTATGATTTGTTTTCAGTGCATCATATAACAATTTACAATTAATTGCGTAGTCAAATTTCATTAAATTCTTACTTACCTCCTCTCATCATCATTCTTTCTACCTTTTGCTGTCTCGGGTATGAAGTTGTTTGCTAGATGTAACTCTGCTCCTATTTCTTTCACAGCGTCCTGCACCCTGATTATTAGCACATCATCAACACAGGACATCATAACTATTTTGAAAGCAATACGTTACTTTGTGCTGCACTACGAGGACAAATATGATGATAAAACTCAGTTTGAGTTCCCGCAGATGTTCAACTATTCCATACTATGCTCGATAATTTGTATAGGAAGTAAATTATCGACTTGAATCGATTCATTCATTTCCGGAGTTCCATGTGGATTCCTGGATATAATGTTAGTACAATTACTGTCGCAAGATGGAAGCACTAAACGCAGACGGTTCGCAGTGCCACGTAGTGGCAGTAGTCGAAAACACCAGAAAAGGCGAAAATGTGTGGATAACGACAGAATTAGAAGCAGCAGGTGCGACAGTCAGCCACTGGACATGTTCCTCATTCGAAATAATCGATTCAATTCATGAGCATTAATAAACTTTACGGGTTAAATGCAATATGGGACAAATAATAAACCTTAACAATTCGTCTATCTTATGAAGTACCAGCGTCTATTTCACAACCCGCTATCTTGGTAAAATTTTGACATGTCAGGGAAATAAACAGTAACAGTGAAAAATGTATCCAGGAAAATATGCAGGCAAACAGATATTCTTAAATATGTTGGACTCTAAACATATGGAAAATGTATTATATAGAGCTTGTTAATATACCCAGAAATTAAAAATATAAGAATAATAATATTAATAGATTAAAGGTTTCGACGTTAAGATTCTATAAACGAAACGAATGCTGAAGTGAACAAATGTTTGGGATGTGACGTCGTCTAGTGTGGTAGAAGACTGAACGTCACAGAAAGTGACAACCATCACAGACAACTTCAAAATATGTATATGAAACAAGTAAGAGCTTGTAAGTTTTGAGGTTTTCACGGCGATGACAATGAAGAAAGTTGTCTTCTGGGTTTAGGCACCGTGTATTCTTCGTTTTGGCCAAAACGAAGAATACACGGTGCCTAAACCCAGAAGACAACTTACTTCAAGTAAGAGCTTATTGATTCTACTAAATGGAAACTCAAAGACAACAGCGTTCCCAAGTGATGTAATATCAACAGATTTCAAAATAAACTCCCTAGAATCTGTTGAATGTCATGTTAGAAGATAATACACACAAAATTATCAAACCTGTTTTAGGTTTTGTTAATATGAGGTCCTCTTTCTTAAAGACATATCGTATGCACATTTTCAAGGCGAAATATCAAAATCTCGATCCCCGTTCTAGCCTCAGTAGAAAAAATTACAATAACCTATGGGTAAACAATGAGTGATTTATGCACTTTGTAACTTTCTTAAACAATTAATAGGCTTAGTAAGATGTTCATGAACCTAGATATTTCCTCGAAGCAAAATTGAAAATAGTGAAACTCTACCCGCCATTTTATTAAAACTGGTAAAACTAATCCCATGCTATAGAATTTTCAATTAGAGAAACTATAGTCACGGACCTCCAAGAAATCCCCAGCTTTTTAATGACACTGATCTATATCCCTCTGTTCAGAAAACTTGCAGCTAAAACATATTCTTAAATAATTCAATCCATTCAATAGCCTCATAACCAGGGTCTTTAAGAAAAAAGTTAATATTAAACTCATATTCGTGTGCAAGCTTCCTCAGTTGTTTATTCTTCAAATATAGCTGCAAGGAAGTACTATGAGTCTTAGAAACAATTGGAATAATCTCTTTCGGTAATGCTTACTTACTTACTCATGGAGCTGGGTTCTCCTTGAGGAGCGCCAAATCTGCAGCTACTCAAGAACTTCACAGCAGTTTATGGAACCCGAAGGATTATTACCGTTTTCAAAAGAACCCCCTACTAGACCCTGTCCTGAGCAAGATCAATCCAATCCGTACCTTCCCATTCTATCTCTCTGAGATCCATTTTAATATTGTCCGCCCACCTACGCCTTGGTCTTCCCTGTGGTCTCTTTCCTTCTGGCTTTCCCACCAATATCCTATACGCATTCCTCCTCTCCCCCATTTGTGCTACATGCCCTGCCCTTCTCATCCTCCTTGACTTGATCATTCAAATTATACTTAGTGAAAAGTACACGTTATGAACCTCCTCATTATGCAGTTTTCTCCTATCTCCTGTCACTTCATCTCTCTTCGGTCCAATATTCTCCTCAGCACCCTCTTCTCAAACACCCTCAATCTGTGTTTCTCCCTTAATGTCAGAGACCAAGTTTCACACCCATACAAAACTATAGGCAAAACTATAGTTTTGTATATTCTGATTTTTATGTTTTTGTTCAGCAGACGAGAAGACAAAAGGTTCTGGACTGAAAGGTAGCAAGCATTACCCGAGTTCAATCTCCTCTTAATTTCCTCCTGAATCAAGTTTTGATTTGTTATAGTCGTTCCCAAATATTTGAACTGTGCCACACTTTCAAAACATCTGTTACCTATCTTTACGTCATGATTTTGCCCTGAATTTTGATGACGATACAGCAACATATGTTCAGTTTTCTCTGTGTTTATTTCTAGACCAATTTCTCTCGGTAATAGTTAGAAATGCCGGTCACGGTAGCCGAGGGGTGTAAGGCATGTACTGTCTTCGCTCGCTTGGAAACCGTGATCGTGGGTTCGAATCCCACTTAGGGCATGGATATCTAGTTTGTGTGTGTGCGCTTTTCTGTGTTTGTGTACAGGTAGAGGTCTTGCGACGAGCCGATCACCCGCCCAAGGAGTCCTACCGAATGTGTAAGATATAGAAAAACCGAAGTGAACGGAGAAGTTCATGGAGGTAGGCTTAGGCCCACTGGGGCTGTAGTGCCAAGGAAAAAAAATGTTAGAAATAAGTTTGAGCTATGTTTGTAACGGGCATTTTTTGAATGATTGATGTGAGAGAAGGACAAAAATAGTTAGAGCTGACCAAGTGTAGATATCAGAAGAGAATAATTAAAATCACTTTATATTGTACATATTTATACATATACAGGGTTATTCAAAAAGAATGAACCTATTTTATTATGCAATATTTTATTAAAGGAAAGTAATACAAAACTCCAGCCAAGTCACAAGTATTCTACTCACAATCAACTTTTATTTCCTGTCTTACAAGTGTTCAATGTGGCCACCACCTGCAGCACGGGCAACATCAATGCGATAAGAGAATTCCTCCCAGGCGCGTATCAGCATATCGCGATGCACTGAGTTAATCGCTGTTGTTATTCGATGTTTAAGGTCATCGAGGTTAGTGGGTAGCGGTGGAACATAAACGTGATCTTTTACATATCCCCACAAGAAGAAATCACACACGGTGAGTTCTGGGGATCTCGCAGGCCAAGCACAAAGAGCAAGGTCTTGGGCCCCCTTCCGACTAATCCATCGCTGGGGCACTTTTTCATTTAANAACGTGAAATGAAGGTTTTCGTCTTCCATCATCTCCACCATCGAATCTCAAAATTCCATCCGCTTCCTTTTGTCGTCATTGGTAAGTGCCTGAACGAGCTGCAGTCTGTATGGTTTCAAATGTAGACGTACTGTTAGCACACGCCAGACAGTAAATTGAGGGACCGCAAGCTCACGGCTAGCTCGATTTGTTGACTTCCGCGGGCTCCTTTCAAACGCAGCACGGATTCTCGCCACTTGTTCCTCCGAGACTCGTGGTCGTCCTGGACGTTTTCCTTTACACAGACACCCACTCTCTTGAAACTGTCGAAACCACCGTCGAATGTTCTTAGGACAGGGCGGATTAATGCCGAATCGCCTTCGAAAAGCACGCTGCACCGGGACAACCGAATTTGTTTTCGTGAACAAGAGAACGTAGAACGCCTTTTGCTGAGGACTCACCATTCCGAAGGTAAACGAACAACTGAATGTTGCCGGAAGAACGAAGCGACTTCAGCGCCCCTGTGGCAGCCATTCACAACTTACGTAACTACTCTTTCAAATGGTCACTGACTCATTCCATGACGATGCTTGAGAACTGATGCAATGTGTCATGAAATCGGTCCATTCTTTTTGAATAACCCTGTATAAAGCAAAGGAAAACAAAATGAGGAAAAGATATTGCAACAAAAATTTTTCGACAAATTTTATCTGTCGTTTAGTTACGTTGTTCGTTCGTGGTGTATCTCATAGCCATATCAGGATAGAAATACTTTACCGTCGAGTGGGAGAATAATAGGTGAATGACAAAGTGGAAAGAATTTGGAACGAAGCAGTAGTTCCAGATCTAGGTACTAGTCCGGTATTTTATTCAGGAACAGAGGAAAACTAATAAAAACCTAAGACAGAAAAGCCGGAATTCCTGTCGGCATTAGAAACGAATGCTTCCCGAATAAGAGCCAAGTGCTCAACACTCAAGTTAATACGTTCAACCCACGGAAACAGATTATTTTTATTTTCCTTAATACTCGTATATATCTAATGGGTATCACGAAAGATAAATACAAAGAGGAAAGTGAACTTTTTCCACCTTAATTCCTTATATGAAAATGAATCCCTTCCACATCTCTGCAATAGATCATTGAAGATTTTCATAAATTTATCTACTTATTTTTGATTTATTATGGCAACTGTTAGCACGGCAGTACGTACATTGTCACGTGATAAAAAAACAACTCCGTGATTTTAGTCCACAAGAGAACTATGCCGACCGAGCGACCGCCACTTGTCGGCGAAGTTAGTGCCAACTTTTTGCGGACAGAGGGTGTCGCGTGGTCAGCGCAACGAATAGCCACGGCCGTTAATCTCGGTTTTCTAGACCGGAGCCGCTATTCCTTGAAATAGCTTCTCAATTATCATCACGAGGCTGAGTGAACCCCGTCACGTGATAGGACTCTTAATGAATAATTAATTGGAAAGGAAGTGGAGGAACTATATTATTATTATTATTACTATTATTATTACTGGATGGGGTGGGTTTACCGACTAATAGTCTTTTGTACGTCCCCCTTTGACATTCTACCAGTCGCCATACCCTACCGGTACTGGTGCGTGCTTTCAGCCCCGTTCAGCCAACGAGGTCGCTCCTCGGTACACGATACTTCCCCCATCTACAATGTACCACACGGGACCCACGGATCCCTCCCGAAGGACTTGTTCCCTGAATTTTTTCGCCCTTAAAAATTCCACGATCTCCGCCGGGTTTGAACCCGCGTACTTTGAGTCATGAGGTGGGAACGTTACCCCTAGACTACGAGGGACGCTGGAGGAAGCATAGTGAACTGATTTACTATCCAAACATTCACCTGGAAGTACCGAGAAGAACAGCGGAGGCAGGACCTCAGACAGGATAGTTTGTCTTCAGACCGATATTTGCAATACAGACATACGGAATATGAAGCGGTGTTGCAAAGGACTCTACCATAATGCGTACTCTTCACTAATATCTGTCGCGGATTCTAAACAAGGATATATGCCTGATGGAACACGAAGCAATCATTAGAATTCATAAGAAAATTTGGTCTCAGAACAGGAAGAAAAATGAAGTGACTGCTTGACAGACATACAAATATGCATTCGTAGGATAATAGGAGTGAGACCATTCTTAGAATTGTCTGTAATGACGTGGGGTGAAGCCCTCTGCCTCAGATTACAGCCGAAAGATTGGCCCTTTGATCGCACTAATCGGACTTCGGTTTCCATAATCGGGGGAATTCCTTGACCAGCTGAACAGCCGATAATTTTTGAAGAATGACTTTGCTCCATTGAGTACGGTCCCGTAGATTTGTGAGCCACCGAAGAAGGAACGCTGTTGACTCAGTGGTGTTACTTTGAACTCGTAAATATTTGTTACAAAATAATACTTTTATAATAAATAACTCAGCAATATACATGGGGAATAAAGTTGAGAATATTAATCTCAAGAATGTGTTACGAAATATTTTTCGGCAGCAATTTATCTTCATTGCCCGCCAAAACACTCGTGAGAGAGGAAGTAGTGTAACCGTTCATTCTAATTGGTGGACTATTGTGTATTAATTATACCCATATTAAGTTAATGTCAAGTAAATACCAAGAGATGCGGCAGATAGCCAACTCTTATATGCGGAAGGGACATAGTTCAAGTTCTGCTATGTGGACAACAAGTAACATCTGGTACTTTCCTGGAATTCTGGCAGTTTCAGCAAAGTCGGAAAGTCTTTGAGAATTTGAGAGCTGACAGCTTGGGACAGTTATAACTTGGAAGTAGGATGGCCGGAGCCACATCCCATGGTCGTAATGCATCAAGGGGCTGTCAACCTTAGCGTCAGGTCAGCATCTGCCAGAATCACATAGCAAAGCAACATGATTGGAAATTCAAAATTTAGGGAACCTCCTAGTTTGAAAACTTAACCAATGGCAAAAGTTGAGGAGTGGATTTCTCCTGGGGACTGGGGTTCATGGACCTCAGGATTCGGAGAGAGTGCATTCCACCTCGAGGAGTCTTCATTTAACTTTCGGCAAAGTCAGACACAAAATTACGACTACGTCTCTTCCGTAAAAGTGTTACAAGTAAAGTTCTAAATAAGAGTTACTGATAGATTCATTTGTATTCAGTGAGCTGGAGGTAATTATATGATTACTAAGTGCAACGGTCTAAAGAGGTGTGTGTGATTGTAGTGTAAGATTCTTCCTGCCCTGCCCGAGCCAGACCCGTATAAGACCCGGGATATGAACTCAGCTCTACAAATTACCGAACAGAACCCAGATACTCCCGTCTTTACCTGCTCTCGCGTACCAGCTCCAAACAACCCCAATTCTCCTCCCTTCCCACCTAACTTCTCGACATCCACGAGAAGAGGGAGGACGGTGATAAGTGGAGCACAACGTAGGATCAAGGAGGACAGGAGAAAAGGAATATACGAGGGTAGTACTGAAAGTCATGAGCACCAATTTTTTGTAAAGTAACATGTTTTATTATTGACAAACCAAATACACCACCTCAATCTACAGAACTTTCTTCATTTTTCCACGTAATCGCCACTTCTTTGTACACATTTCTCCCAGCGTTCTGGGAGTTTGAAAATTCCCCTTCTGTAAAATTCCGTTCCAACCGTCCGAAGACACGCACTGCTTTCTGAATTGACTCCCTTGTCTCAAAACGCTGTCTCCGCAGCTGATCCTTCACAAATCCGAAAAGATGGTAGTTGGGGGATGCCAGATCTGGGCTATAGGAGGGCTGTGGAAGAACTTCCCACCCCATCTTTGCAATTGCTTCCAATGTGAGGCGAGCGGCGTGAGGGCGAGCGTTGTCATGCAGGATGATGATGTTTGTCGTTTATCGCGCAATGCACAACGGAGCTTGTGCAGCGTCTGGACATAAGGAGGAGCATTGATGGTTTGCCCAGGTTCCACGAATTCGGACAGAATAAGCCCCTCTGCACCCCAGAAGACTGTTCGTGCCCATCACCTTCGCAGCTGATGGCACTGTCTCTGCCTTCTTTTTTGATGAAGAATGCAAATGGTGCCATTCCATACTCTGCCGTTTCGTTTCAGGCTCGAAATGGTGAAACCAGCTTTCTTCACCTGTCACAATACAGAGGACAAAATCATCGCTTCGTGTCGATATCTCTGCAGCGGTTCTGAGGTGATGGCTTCTCGTTGATCTTTGTGGTCTTCGGTCAATAACCGCGGGACCCAACGAGCACAAACTTTCCTATAGCCCAAGCTTTCAATCATCTTCTGTACTGCACTGTGCCCTATTCCAAGTTTTCGGGCTATTGTGTCCACAGTCACACGCCTGTCATCTTGAATGATCTCATGCACTCTTTCCTTGTTGTGCTCAGGTGAGGCTGTTCGAGGGCGACCGCTCCGAGTTTCATCTTCGATGCTGGTGATCCCATCTTTAAAATGTTTCACCCATCTTCGAACACTGCTCGCACCCATGCACACACTTCCATAAGCACGGTGAAGTCTGTGGTGAATTTCTGCAGCAGGGATTTTCTCTTTCACAAGAAATTCGATGACAGCACGCTGGGGAAACGACATATCGTTGTCGGCCATTTTGTTAGGAGTGACACTCGTCACGTGAAGGAAGCTATTGACGTCACAAGACACCCAAGGTTAACACAACAGTTGGTTCCACCTACCACCGTACTCTCTTTCGTCTGCTGTTGCCAGGTTACTTACTTACTTACTCATGGCGTTGAGTCCTCCTTGAGGAGCCGCCAAATCTGCAGCTACTCAAGAACTTCACAGCATTTTATGGAACCCAAGGGATTATTACCTTTTCACAAGAGCCCTCCACTAGACCTTCTCCTGAGCAAGATCAGTCCTATCCATACCATCCCATCCTATCTCTCTGAGATCCATTTTAATATTGTCCACCCACCTACGCCTTGGTCTTCCCTGTGGTCTCTTTCCTTCTGGCTTTCCCACCAATATCCTATACGCATTCCTCCTCTCCCCCATTTGTGCTACATGCCCTGCCCTTCTCATCCTCCTTGACTTGTTCATTCAAATTATACTTGGTGAAGAGTAAACGTTATGAATCTCCTCATTATGCAGTTTTCTCCAGCCTCCTGTCACTTCATCTCTCTTCGGTCCAATATTTTCCTCAACACCCTGTTCTCAAACACTCTCAGTCTATGTTCCTCCCTTAATGTCAGAGACAAAGTTTCACACCCATACAAAACTATAGGCAAAACTATAGTTTTGTATATTCTAATTTTTATGTTTTTGGACAGCAGACGAGAAGACAAAAGGTTCTGAACTGAAAGGTAGCAAGCATTACTCGAGTTCAATCTTCTCTTAATTTCCTCCTGAATCAAGTTTTATTTTGTTATAGTCGTTCCCAAATATTTGAACTGTGCCACACTTTCAAAACATCTGTTACCTCTCTTTATGTAATGATTTTGCCCTGAATTTTGATGACGATACAGCAACATATACTGAGTTTTTCTTAATCAACTTCTAGTCCAACCTCTTTACTTGCGTCAGTTAAAGTTTGTGTGTCTTTCTTTATGGTATTTACATTATCACCCAGTAGATTCACATCATCGGCAGAGGGTAACAGCTGATGTGTCCCGTTCAATTTCAGTCCACCTGGTTTCCCTGGACCTTCCAAATTGCATATTCTAAGGCAAAGTTTAACAGGAGTGGCGATAAAGCATCTTCTTGTTTCAGACCTTTCTGGATAGGAAATTTATCAGACGAATGTTTACCTACACGGACTTTACTGTACGTTTCGTTTAAACTCATTTTAATCAACCTAACTAGTTTCATGGGTATCCCAAACTCTATCAGAATATTGTACAATACTTCCCTCCTAACTAAAACGTAGGCTTTCTTGAATAGCTGATGTACTGCCTCAATATACTCCCATTTTTTCTCCAGTATCTGACGAATACAAAATATCTGATCTCTAGTTGATTTGTTACGTCGAAACTCACATTGACGATCCTCAATAATTTCATCTATATATGGACTTAACCTTGAAAGAAGAATATTGGACAAAATTTTGTATGAAATTGATAGCAGTGATATCCCCGATAATTAGTACAGTCAGTTTTATCGCCCTTCTTGTGAACTGGTACAATAATAGACTCCTTCCACTGATCAGGCAATTTTTCCTTATGCCAAATAAAAGTAATTAGAATGTGGATCTTAGAACGTAATATTTCGCCTCCTGCTTGAATAAGTTCTGCCGGAATTTGATCACTACCTGGCGATTTATACCGTTTCAATTTTGCTATAGCATTTTCAACCTCAAAACGTCTAGGCTCAGGTACTAATGGCTCAGCTGTATCGATTTCTGTCTGCCTAACATCGCTGACCGTATGTACATTATATAACTGAGGGAAGTAGTTCCTCAACCTATTCAAAATGTTGTGGGAATCTGCAAGCAGATCACCATTCTCATCCTTCACTAAGTTACTGCTAGGCTGGTAACCCCTCTTATAGTCATTTATTCCTCTATACAGCCGGTCACGGTAGCCGAGCGGTCTAAGGCGTGTACTGTTTTCGCTCGCCGGGATCATGGTTTCGAATTCCACTCAGGCCATGGATGTTTGTGTGCGTTTTTCTGTGTTTGTCTACAGGTAGAGGCCTTGCGGCGAGCTGATCACTCGCCCAAGGAGTCCTCTCGAATATGTAACATGTAGAAAAACCGAATTGAACGGAGTTCATGGAGGTAGGCCTAGGCCCACTGTGCACTTGGCACTGGTAGTGCCAAGAAAAAAAAATTCCTCTATACAGATCTCTAATATTCTTGTTCTTACTCTTCATTGCAAGCTAGTTAATTTTGTCTTTCAGATTTTCCCTCTTTTTTTTCTTGAAATGCCTGTTGGTTTCACATCTTATATTGTTTAAATTATCCCCATTTAACTCGCTTGGATTCTGTAACCACTGCAATTTGGCCTACTTTCTTTGATCTAATAATTCTAAGCATCCTTCATCGAAACATGGCTTATGCTTCTACAGTTCATAATAACATAGAGTCTCTTTGGCAGACATTTTTATATTCTCTCTAATACAGCCGTGTCAAACATGCGGTCCCCATAGCCACAAAGTGCGGCCCCTCAACTTTTAGAGCTAATTTATATTAAAATCAATATTAAAATTTTAGTAGAAATATTTTTTTGTAAAGACAATTTTCCAAAAGACCAGAAGACAAAAAGTCTCACGCAGACATAAATTAGCAGGCTGCAGGAAAAGTGATTCTGAGAATTGCAGAAGGGTTTATACAACTAACAGTGTGTAAATTTCGTGAAGGACAAACTATTGTATTTCAGGAGGTTAATGCACTAAAATCTGCACAGCCTCACCACCCCAACTATTTCCAAGAATCCCTTTTGGAGGCGTAGTAAGAATGCAAGGAGGGTGGCAACTGACAGACAAGTGCAAGGGATTTCTACCTTCAAAACTAGCTTGCAACCCCCAGCCAGAGTCTAATGGGCTGCTAGCAAACTTCCAATTTTATGACCATTGAGATAAGATACACCTTCCTACTAGTCTGGTAGTCTCTTGTACATTGTCATTCAGTTCATTTTCACACGGCGACCGGTGCTGGTGTTACATTGTGATGAACGTATAAAGGTTATAATTAAACATTAAATTATCAACTACAAGTTTTCTTGTATATGTACAGTAGCATTTAAAGGGCAATGTCGCTTTCAAAAAATTCAAGTAGCAAAAAAGAACTACTAAAAGCGAGCGCCATGTTTTTCAAGGAAAATGGGAAATCGCTTATTTCTGTTGCGAAATAGAAGGTAAAATTACATGTTTGATTTGTGGGCAAAATATAAGTGTTCCACTCTAGGTAATTATATTGAAATTATTCCTAAATAATAAATACAATTAAATTTCCTTGTATCAAAATCTAATGTATATTTCTATTTTGAAGTGCGGCCCTGGACTGTTATTTATAGGACTGAAGTGGCCTTCTGTACAAGTTGAGTTTGATATGCCCGCTCTAGTATCTCATGGATGTATGGTTCTGTTTGTTAAAATGTTTCTGTCTGGATATGCCTATGCATATCTTGGTGACCAAGCTTTAATGACACTGACATGAAAGGTAAGTGAAATTATGTAATTCTTATTTGGAGGTCAGTGTTTGCTGTAAGGAAACATGTACTATTATGTACCATTTGGATTGAAATAAAGGTTTAAAGCCCATGTTGGACTCTCCCTCATCCCAGTTTTCACACTCTGTATTTTGTAATAGTTTCCGGGCTTCTGTTGATTATCTGTGTATGAAGTTTTTCCTAGTGTCTTTGTAATTAATGTGCAGTATACTGTTTTATAGGATTTGGTTTGTTTTCAGATCCCTCTTAAGTTGAACCCTGTCCTCGTAATAATTTTCAAATTGGTTCTCTTTACTTACCCACGAGGCGTTTCTTACCATTTCACCATCTCTTCATATTTTTGTGAACTTTGGGTTTACAGCATTTAAATTTGTATTGGGCTGTCAGCTGTAGCAGCATAGTAATGTCAGGCAATAAGTTGAGTGAATATACTGAGATTATACTTTGAGAAGACTTCGTCTGAGGCCACAGATATCAATAGAATTTATCTATTTTGGTTCTGATCAGCATAAGAGTCTTATTTTAATGTAGTGGATTTGCAATAGAAAATGTTTCGTTATTCAGATTGGGCCATGGCCTATGAATACACAATATTTGTGAAGCATGTTTTTGCTCTGTCCAGTATATGTCACAAGAAGTGCGCAAGTCCAATGGTACTTGAAAACGGGATGGGGTGAAAATATGGGGAGGAGAAATTGCAAATGAAATTCAAATGATAGTGTCTGTGGTTGCACTTACCCATAGTGAATATTAATTTTCTATTTAAAGGAAGTGGTGTATGGGAAATGTTACATGCCTCTGTGATGTAGGCTGAGTAGGAAAGGCTTATAAGTAACATGTCAAATAGTTTCTGAACATGGAATTAATATAAGAACTAGTGTGTGTTGTGGATTATTATAATATCTTTAGGGGGTGAAATTCATTATCTGTTGCCTTAGATGTATTGAGGACAATAGTAAAGAACTAATGGCATATCAGTCACAGGAGAAGAATGAATAGGATATTTTGGTAGGATAAATTGAATGATCTCTTGGGGATACAAATAGAATGTTAAGACGGATGATTGGAGAATTGGTGCCAAGAGGGCGGCATCTGGACAGGATTCTTTTATTATTATTTTTATTGGGGTGAGACAGACCATTTGGCTACTTGTGGCTTATTGTACCAATCCTAGATAATGGTGATTGTGGAGCAATTGGTGGAACAAAGATTGACAGGGGAAAACGCAGTACTTGGAGAAAATCTGTCCTAGCGCTACTTTGCGTCCACAACAAATACCACGTGACGAGGCCTGCGAAATTAGCGCAGGAATTGTGTAGTTCAGAATAAGGGACAATGAGTTCTGTGAGAACAATGCAGTGAGTTCGCGGGTGCCATGAAATGGCAATCTCTTCGATCACTGAGGAGCTGTTTGCAGAGATTCAGCACAATTATCTTGGTCCTGATGTATGCCATCAGTGTAGAATTCTGTACCTGTAGGCAGTAATTAATTTCATGGCCGTAAACGTACAGGTGGGCGGCTATAAGACGCAGTGGAGATTTCTCTGTGGTCCATAAAACAGTTCGTATAAGTTCAAATTAAATTTTCCGTTAGTATAATCAAGCCTGTTAGCACATTATTGCCGAGAGAAAAATCAGAGTTTCGGTCGAAGGCGAAACGTTTACGCCAAGAGAAAAGGAGTGCCACGCATTGTACAGCGTATGTATGAATGAACCGCCCCCCCCAAATCTTAAATATATTAGTGTATATCTAGGTTTGTTTGTTGCTGGCACGTATGTATATGCGACTGAGGGCAAAGAAGGGTATGTACTCAGAAAGCTGCAGCGAGGTCTGGATGTCATGGAGACGCAGTGTGGTTACAAGAGGGTTAGATCGGTTGGGTGTCATTTCATATTGAACGGACGAAGAACCCCCTTCATGAGTTGTTATGCCGTGGTGACAGGGGGCGTGCAGGTATCCCACCGCTGCCACCATCTGTTACGCCACCTGTTACTGCAGTCACAGGGGAGGGCCAAAAAAACTGCTAAATTACTTCCTCTATTGTTGCTTCATTGGCTAGGGGCACACTGTTCACGGGGCTTGTCAGGAGGGCGCAGGTGCGAGGTGTGGTAAGGGAGGAAATCACAATAACAAAAACCCACATCCTCACCCTATGCTACCCTATAGTATAAATAATCAATACACAACTACATACATTTTAGTAATATCACAATTAAAGAGTCGACTGGTGACGGATTACACATTGCACTTTTCTTAAACGATTCTTGGACTTCATCTTAGCGTCCCTTTCACCCAGTTGTGGGTCGCTAGTCTCCTCTTTCTCCTATTCTACTCATCCACTATATATATCTTTACACATCCCTGCATCTAGACACCCCCTCTGCAGTCTCTACATAACACCTGTTAACTACTTCTGCGTCACTCCGTTGGATCACTCTTACGCCCTGCACACTTGTTGTAATGTTCCTAACTCATGTCCCATTAGAGAAGTTACACTTTAATAATATCACAATTATTAAGCATGGCCATAAGAATAGTTCCACTTACTTTGGGTTGAGTCTGCAGATGGATGGCGTTGCCTGGTGTCTAGTAGGTGCCCCTTCCGGCAGGGCCTTCGGCCGCAAATGGGCCAAAATTATTGTTTGAATCATCCCCATACTAATTTGGTCTCTGGGTTACATACCTTTATTCTTGCTAACTCATTACTTTCCCGGAGGGTGCAGGTACGCCTCCCATGACGTCTAGTCCCAGATGGCTAGTTCTAGTTGGCTGGGATCCTTAAGGGGTGGACACGCCCCATTACGTCTAGTCCATTCGGCTAAACCTTTTACCTCCAAACGTTCCCTCATCTTCACGTGTAGAACTTGTAAAGCTAGCATTTCGTTGTACAGTGGCAAGCCAATATCCGTCTAAGTCCATACGTAGGAAACCTTTAAAGTGTCTTAACTCTTCCTACATCCTCTTTCGTATGTCTTACAAGTATTTCCCAAAACTAATTCTATTCTAACCAACATTTTTCCCCTAAAATAAAAATTTTAAATACTCTTTTTACATGTTACTGGGAGTCGGTCTTCAGGGCACAATATGAGTCATGTACATCTGTACATTTTTCGGTAAGAGGATTAGATACATAAATGATCAAAGCCAGTGCCTTCACAGCATTCATTAAAGCATGTCTTTCATTGAAAATGGGGCGATTAAGCTCTAAGATGAAATGTACCGTCCACAGAGCATTATTTATGTCTGCAATGTCGTATGCTTGCCTTGCGGCAAATATCCACGTTTCGAAAGTGCAGCGCTTAGAAATCAAGGTTCTCCGCAACAACACCAATATCCCAAGGCGTAGAGCGTTCAGCAACCAGACGCCACAGAAGATCGTGAAAATGCAAATGTTCGGAATACTTGATAAGGCGAAGCCCGACAGAACACGAGGATTAAATTTTGCGGCGGTGAAGCTTATGATCGTTGTGGTGATTAAATTGCTGGCCTAGCATGAGCTAAGGAAAATAAGGCAGAATATGTTGTGAACCGACAGGGGCCTTATATGTATTGCCAAAAAAGCCATGCGCAGTATATACGTATAGTTGTAAATGTCGTGACATTGAAAATAAATTGAAAATTGAAATAAAACTGTAGCGCCATCTGTTGAACATTACTCCACAGATGGCGCTACAGTTCTATTTCATTTTTCTTTTAACTCTCGCTGACTTAGCTTTGTCCCAAGTGATTAACTTTCTGCGTGACAATAAGGGTGGGTGAGGGTGGGATCCCATGCTTCCATCCTCAGTACGTACCTCCTGCCCTAACCTACAAAATGAATTCTTCAGAGGAGCGGTTTGCCCAGCCCAATACGGCACATAAGAAGAAACTAAAATGCTACATGTTTGATTTCACTTCGTGGCTTTCCATGAGGTTCTAGTAGACAGATTGCGCTACAGTTATTTTATATTTTCTTGTTTGGTTCTACAAAAGCAGGGAATGTCTTTGAAATCTGAGCAATTTTCAGGTTTCTCTGGGTTTTGTTACTTACCAAAATTGTAGAAGTGGCTGATAGGGAAATCTCCGGCAAATCCTTGCCCCAAGTAAGTGCCATAGTTGCACTCTGTAACCCTCCCAAGACAAGTATATTCTCCTCTCTTAACAGCCTCTCCTCCTGCAACAGGGCCAACACGCCTTCGGAATGTGTACAAGTAACCAGGCACGCACAGTTCTGCTCTACGCCTTGGGTGATTCACTCGGTGGAAAGAATGGTGATCAACGAATTTGCAAATAGAGTGGCAAAGGGAATATGTGAATTAGAAATACGAGGTCACAGTACGTTAGGAGAAAATATATGTGAGACGGAGCTTCAGAACTTGAAATCTTCACACTTCTATATTTTCTCAAGTTGAACTCTGAAGTCTGAAGTTTCCAGATGAGCTGTAATATTAACGTTTCTGTATTTGTTTTGTTTCAGTGAGGTACCGCGTTTTTTACACTTGTAAATCGTTATATAAATTAAATATTTTTGTCACCATAGATGATGACTTCCTGGTAGATAAAAGGCCTTGTCTGCGGCGGGAATCCATGCACTGTGCTGAGATTCTTGGCGTGGCTGTAGATGTACTGCAGGTCCTCTGGCCACATGTGTTTGGCAGCGTCCACTCTGGAGGCAATGACACAAAGCATGAACATTTCCCTACTTGGTCATCAGCTTGTTTCACAATGCGTGGTCTTGCCTGGGAAGCTACTAGCAATTAATCTAATGATGAAATTTCTTGTTGCTATCCTGCTGATTTTCTTTGGCTCTTGTGTCCTCCAAGGACCACAAATTCTAACTTTTCTCTGTTCTTTGTAAATTTCCTCCATCTCAATATTTTGAGTAGTATAGCAGGTGCGAAAATTAAAGGGGACAAAAGAACAAAAATGATACATTTTGGCGCGTTTCATTATTATTATGATGTAAATATTCGCCAACAACTGAATGAACTGAATTGGTGTTACTGAAGAGAAAGACGAAACATTTAAATCATCTCCGTGAAGACCGTCTGTGGAGACACGAGATTAATACATTTTTCCACGCTTGTTTACATTTTCCTTTCTCTTCACAACATACCTTATTTTTACACATGTATTACTTTTAAGTGTGTGACATCAAATGAAACATGTCCTGTCATCTCTTGATATTTTACGCTAAACATTTGCTGTATCATGCATGTTAAATTTTGAAGGAGTAGTGATTTTCTACACGCACGCACGCACCCACGCACACACACACACACACATATATATCCTAATTTGAAAATTTCGGATACAATGGATGCAATGTACTCATACAATGGTTGTACATTCTAAGAGATACCAACCTAAAACCTGCTATTCCTGCATCCACGAGATAATTCAAGAAGTCTATGATCTGCTCTCTGACGTCCTGCATCGTTTGACTGAAGTCATGCTGTCCACTCAGCTCAGACTCCCTGACCTGCAACGTCACCGAACTTCACTTTGTGGTTCATGTAGGCAGGCGAGTAGTTTTAATGAAATTGTTAAAAGACTTTGGTTCCATATGTTGGGCGAAGAAACTAGACCTGTGGAAAAAAAATTATAGCATTTTTACGGAGGATTAAGTTATATCCTTTTGCTAATCAGTTTGTTTCTTTACATATTCCTTTATCCCTTACAATCAACAGGGCCGTGCCACAGTTCACGCGGTTAGTCGCCGGCTTCCCACATTTGCGGCCTAGGTTTAATCCTAGGTCAGACCATGTGGGATTTGTGGTGGACAAAGTGACATTGAACCAGAATATCGCCGAATACTTCGGTTTCCCTTGCCACTTCTCATTCCTCCAACCTGTACAAATTTATTAATTATTCTGTAGACTATAGTATAGTCCCGATACTGACAGCGTCGTTACACAACCAACTTTAAAAATTAATACCCAGCTGCTTTAAAATGTTGTCACGAAGTATATAATGACTACATACGGGGTTTTGGATCTGATATTGGGTTTATTGACCACTTATGCACAAAACTCGGAGCTGCAATTAATTATAAAGCCATCGCTGACGTCAACACTTCACAGATCACTATCTCACAAGCTATGCCCTTCCAGCCCTCAGTACCTTCGTTAGTTGTTGCCTGGTAGCGGCTTCTAATAATGGCTGTTCCTCTGCTTTCGGGCTCAAATATTTTCTGAACGGTGGCTCAATTCTAACTGAACTCTTCTTCAAAGTCAGAGTCAAAATCACATTGTCACTGACGGTCAGTCAGTCAGTCAGTCAGTCAGTCTTGGTGTAGAACCCAATCTGGGGCTCATGACCAGATATTTATTACTGTTTGACAGTTACGGTCTTGTTATTGTGGGGCGCCCTCTCTGACGAGAAACGGGTCTGTCTTTTTTTCTGTCAAAGTCAAAGTCACATTGCGACTGACGGTCGGTCTGTCGGTCAGTCAGTCGATCAGTCAGTCAGTCAGTCAGTAAGTCTCGGTGTCGAGTCCCATCTGGGGCTCATTACCAGATATTCATTACTATTTGACAGTTACGGTATTGTTTTTGTGGGGCGCCCTCTCTGACGACAGGATAGGTCTATCTTTTGTTTATGCTGCTGGCCTTGCCAGCGCAGTCTTTCTCGGGTCCAAGCCCCTTGGAACGCGCGACCATATTTTACTGTCTCAGGTTTGAAACTTCCCTTTTCGTCGCCTCCTACGACTCGCAGGGTCACGGTGGAAGTATTCGACCCCTGCCTCCACACGGGTATACAACGTCCTGCCTTTCTTTATCTACGAGTAAAAACCTCGGCAGGGACCGCACAGAAAACACCACTTTCAACAGTTCTTCTGTTGTTGCGTGCGTCTGTGGTGGCCACCTCGTAGCAACGGCCGTTGTTTACACAGTCATTACTTAGCAACGGCTGTTCTATAGCTGCTTATTTCGTGGTCGTTGCCTGGCCTGAAGATTGTCCCAAATGTGGACCGAAACATGTAGCAACTATAAAACAAAACCAATATGAGCAGTTTGATTCGTTTATTTTTATTGTTATGTTGTCGGCCAAATACCACCACACAACAGGATGCAAAGAGTGAAGATTAAGGAATAGCTTTAGCTTTCGATGTTAGTACATAGTACCATGTATCGATAGCGTCTCTAAACAACTACAAAAAGCGTTTTGATTTCGATTATGAGGTTATGGAGAGTAGAATGACATGTGAAAGTGATCATGAATATAAAGTGACTCGATTACGCATAACAGCCAACAACTGGTCCGGCAGAACAGAAGAATCACTAGAAATTATAGTCAGTATAAATTATACAAGTTGTCAAACGTAACATAATATTGCTGTTTGCTAATTATTGTCCGGAACAAATTGACACAAATAATATGGTGGAAGGTAGACATATTAAAAAAACTAAAAATATATTGTCCTATTCAATTTCTCATTAACTGAACCAAACCCAGCGTTACGTGAATAGTATAACATTTTATATTTATTCTGGCCTTTGATTTGAGCAGGACGGGTGAGTTCTCGTGTATGCGCTGGTATCTGTGGCGCATTTGCTGGCCCCATAAACTTCAGGTTCGTAAGGTATCCCTAAACACTGTCTCTATTGAACTGGACCGAACACAAACCCCGAAATTTCTCTTCGCGGGTCTTTTGGATCAAATATATACACCAACACTCACCCACCACGCTCACACCCTGAAAATTCAGGCATCATCTGCCCACATCTCCATGATACAAAGATTAAAGAACGTAATAAACATCAAGAGTGAACCATCCTGAAATCCTAAAACCATTCCATTCGCCTTTCCCTTTTTCCTTCCTCTTGTCACCTTTCCGGTTGGATAGACCCCTTGAGGAATGTACTTGGTGTCTCGTTACTTTATCCGCAATCACGCACCATCCATCTTCCCCACCCGCGTCCATTTCCTTTATATAGTTTTCTTCTTCAACTATTGAACTGCCTTCTGAATTTTCTTATAAATGACTTTCTCATTGCCATAAACGAAGTCTGTCTAACGAACTCACAATTCCACTGACTTTTATAACAGCCACGCGATCTTCCTGAAAGTCATCATGTCCTATGATTCAGTTATTGCTTTTCATGAATATGTTGCGTCGGAGCCTTGTCTTAATTTGGGACAACGTTTCGATTCCTCCAAGGGTGTTCGTTACCGTGGAATTACATTAGTTTCTTTATCATTCCGGGGTTTTAGGCGCTATTCAACAAGCCGGTGCATTCGAAATGATCATATTAATCACAATATATTAAGTGTGTGAAGCAGTTTGCTGTGTTTAGTTTTTCAAACAGAAGACAACACATGTCACATATTCATTCTCTAATGCCACCAACTGTTCTTGAACCACGCAATTCCAATGATTACTAAGAACCTCAGCTACTGTTTCCTGCACCCTCTGTGATGTTCTGTTTTGCAGGTGCCTCGGAACAGCACACGGGACCCTGACAGCATAGCGACTTGCGACGGAGACAACACAGCCACCGGAGAGTGCGTCAGGCTAGCCACCGTCAAGGGCGACAGCACAGCGACTTGCGACGGAGACAGCACAGTCACTGGCGAGGGGGAGAGCACAGCCACTGGCGAGCGCGACAGCCCAGCGATCGGCGACCGTGACAGCACAGAGACCGGGGAAGGGAACATCGTCAGTTACAGGTATGTATACTTCTGGCGTCTGATTCAGGGGTTAAATCCATGAGGCACATCGGCTGCTCGCAGGCATTGAACTGGAGCTGTGTAAGATATATGACAGACAGGAGGACTCCACAAGTTTCACGTCATATTATGATGGAAACGTCTCGTCCTGCACCTGAGCATAGCAGGTGATAACGAAGCTACAAAATTACATGCATATAATAAATACATCATACACTAAAATAAGATTATACCTTCTCTTCATTTAATTGTCAGGACTGAGAGAAGCTAGTCTAATATTTCTCTTTCGGGTTAACACTGAAGTTTGGGTAGGTTAGCTCAGTCACTCCATCGGCCTTCCTAGGCAGTACGTGTACAGCTAGATCAGTGCGACTCTCTGCTTCATTCAATAATAGTGACCACGACAAACATTCAAATAAATCTGCATAAGTAAAGCAATTATGAACTGCATCTCTGTTTTTATCTGTACGTGTATGAGATACGGAACCTTCCCCGAGTATTAAGCCACTAGTGGGTCCACACTCTCTCCTTGTTCGTGTCTGCCAGTTCATCGATACAAATCGCCTCATCCATTGAATTAGACGCGAGAGCTACATCCTTCCACTTTACTTCGAACCTCCATATCTTCCAGCTTTAACGCTGTTCCATCTGCCCATGTGTTTCTCAATACAATGAAATTATAATGATGCGCACCATTCCAGTAAAAAAAGTGTGACTACTCAGCAGACCGTTCTGAATCAGACCACGTATCCATTTGTTGTTACTGAAGTTCTCCTCCGTTAGTTATCTACCGATGCTACTTCAGCATGCAGACTGTAGTGTGATTGAGGGATTGGAAGCATCTCGATTGAAGTGATCCAGGCCTATTTTAGGAATGTTGATGAAGGGACTAAGGAGACAATGAAACCCCACAGGCTGGACAGCCAGTATCCAGAAAGAGATTCGAAACAAGGGCCTCCCAAACTGACTCCCACCTGTTCTGTAAGACGTGGTGTAACGACTCAACATAGAGTAGGATGAGACACTAGCAGTTAAATACACATCTACATGTACTATTTGTGTGATGCACCTCGCTTTGTGTCTACAGGAAGGAAGGTAGCCACACAGCGACATGTAGCAGGGGCGACCATGCAGGTTACACTCTGCACGGGGGAGAGGCGCAGTGCTCAGTGCTGAATAGTGTGGACGCTGTGGAGCCGAGCCTGAAGAGTGCAGCGGAAAACCAGGGGGAAGCAGAAAACTCAGTGTCTGAAGGAGACGAAAACGCACAGACACTGAGTTTACAGGCTTCTGAACTGAAAGAAATGGATCCGTCAGCAACAGAAGCACGGCCCTTGAACGCAAGTGCAAAGCAGGTAAGCCACTGCACTATGCACTGTGAGTGCGCTTGTAGCTGGGAGGTTAATACGAAAGCTGGCTGTGAGGATGTAATATTCTGATGATGGGAAATGCATTGAGTCGATCCTGGAGAGTAGAGGAGTTCCGTGCAAACCTCATATACCTGCTTTCCTATTGCAAAGATTTCTAACTTCTCGAACCCTGTGCCCGTATATTTATATTTATGTTTATTTGTAGGGACAACCCTTGAGATGCGCAGAACAGCCCCCCTTCTCTGGGCAAGGAGACTTACTAAAGTTCGATGTCACAAGTTCAGAAACTTATTTCGAATTGCAACAGGCCAGGGAGCCTATTCCGGAATGCTATGGAGAAAGTAGAAGGAAATATTTAGGATGTAACAACAAAATGTAATTTAGCTTATGGGCCAGTGTATAGTGTTATGATGCCAGGATGGGGGTGGTCTAGGATTCCTGTTCAAGGATGGGTCCCTAGGATAATGCCCCTTCCCGAATCACAATGAAACATCTTCGTCTTAATTAAGTCAAACAAAGATAACATTTATTAATCCAATAACGTAAAATAATAAGTTCAAGCAAATTTTGTCTGCCCACAATCACTTCGTCTCCACGCTGAGGTTAACTGGCCAGGCTGTGACAAACAGATCTCTGCTTACAGAATACAGCGACCTTCCCGTAGACGAACAAGGTGGTGCTTGGAGAGTGCAGATTTCTGTTGGTCAACTGGCTCCCTATATCTGCCGCCCAAGTTAGCGGTTCCCCCTGGAGGATGGACCGTCTATTTTCCTCAGGCACATTTTAATAAAGTTTACAATTGAGCCGTCATCATTCTTTATCATCTTTTATTTTCTAAGCTAACAAGTGATTTCGTGACACCGTACAGACGTCATAGGGTATGTCATTCTCCTCCTCATGACAGTTGTTCCAAGTTCCAGTTTTTAGTAATGTTATTCATCACGACATCCGTTGTTAGCTCTACCGTGTAGGAAATGAATGTGGTCTGACTTCTAACTTTACTCACTCTGGGTTTTCCCCTGTCCACATCCTACATCCTGTGGTCTGGTTACAGTTCATACAATTTGCTTGTACTCTCATGCTCTTGATTAAATTATTAATATCTATCAATATACAGTCAATACATATTCCTCAATATCCTTATTCCTCTAAGGTAATATCAATATACAGCATACATGTCAGGTGACGTCTCATAACAGTCCTTTCATACCTCAACACAAGTTTATTCTGTGGTCGGTTTTATTGTCCTCAGGAGCGAAGGGAACAACTTCATGAGAAATTCGAGCCTCTCAGAAGGCAAGACGCTCCATGTCAGAAGAACAAGATGAGGAAGACAACCAAAAAGAAGAAAAGAGGACGGAAGTGAATGGAGGAACTGATGAAACGTCTAAGAGCTGTAAATACTAGTAGAGTGAATTCACTGACTACACAACACGTTTTTTATTATCACTACATGTTTCGACCTCAAGAAGTCATCCTCAGGTGTATGAACACGGCAGTATAATTACACGCGGTTACATTCACTTTACAGTCATTCGACCCTGTATCTTATCCAGACTTACGCTCACTAATATATCGAGTTATTTTATAAAATACAGGTTAAAATTATTATTCTAATTTAATTGTTAAAAGTTAAAAGTTCGTGAATCGAAGTTCAATTCATGTCACTGGTTACACTTTCACTTTCGTGAATCGAAGTTCAATTCATGTCACTGGTTACACTTTCACTTCTTTACAGTTTCATTTTTACTTAGGCTCACTACGAATTCGTAGTGACTACAAAGTCAGCACGGAAATAAGGTTGTCCCACAATTTCAGCATATAAAACAGGGCAAAGAAGAGCGATGTGTTCTGGAATATAACGCTGTGTAGTCATTTGGAAGTGGACAGACGTTTCTTAGGAAAAATTAGTGCCTCTATATTCAGGGTCGGAAAATAAGCTAAGGAACCTCAGTTTTCCACCTGCTTTCCAGCTGGTTTCTTGCTCTGCTTATTCTTCTACCCTGAAGATGGAGGCGATATGTTCGTTCGAAACGTGCAGTTCACTTTGAAAGGACTACATTGCATTATATCTCAGAGGACAGTACTCTTCATAAACACCGCTATGAGACCCTCATTTCCTACAAAAACAAGACAAATTGTAACAAATTCTGTGTTTGAAACGTTGCAGGAAAATCCAGATTTCGATGAATAGGAGCTGGACGAATGAGACTTGTGGCCACGGGAAGAAGATGACTGCATCTGAGAAATTTCCGCGGCCAGTTAATTCTTTTTCATAAGACGAGAGTCCGGTCCCAACAAACTTACTTGTAAATATCTTTCCAATTTATTTTAAGTTTTATACAATTAAACTTAGTATTAATAATTAATTATGGCATAATCATAAAGAGTATTACTACACTTAAGTATACGGTGTGGCATGTTGACAAATATAAAATTATATTTAAAATATTTATTAATCACTGTGCTAATGAAATCTTGTAGCATATTTTATTTTCCTCAAGCCAACATTGTTAAATTAACTTGTGCTAATTTTCATTGACATATCTCATTGTGATCACCAAAAACATATTTATTATTAAGATTCTTGTATTTTCATGTATGCAAAGTTGTAATTTAATAAATAAAAATGTACGAATCTATCAATTCTAAATACTAATTTCATGGCTTAGACCGTGAGGCCACTGTGATCGAATCTCTGAATACAGTTCATAGCCCAGTTCTGCGTCTTCAGTCCGATAGAATGGTTACGCGGGAGGGGCAACTGAACGTACAATTTTAATTCAGAAGAGTGTACGAGATAACTGTGACTGTAACACACAAAATGAAGTCTTCAACGTCTGCTTGATAGCCGTTGCTTGGCAACTGGTTCCTTAACACTCTGTGATGTTTTGTTTTGCAGGTGCCTCGGAACACCACACGAGACCCTGACAGCAGAGCGACTTGCGACGGAGACAGCACAGCCAACGGCGAGTGCGACAGGCTAGCCGCCGGCAAGGGCGACAGCAAAGCGACTTGCGACGGAGACAACACAGCCACTGGCGAGTGCGACAGTGTAGCCGCCGGCAAGAGCGACAGCAAAGCGACTTGCGACGGAGACAGCACAGCCAACGGCGAGTGCGACAGGCTAGCCGCCGGCAAGGGCGACAGCAAAGCGACTTGCGACGGAGACAACACAGCCACTGGCGAGTGCGACAGTGTAGCCGCCGGCAAGAGCGACAGCAAAGCGACTTGCGACGGAGACAGCACAGCCAACGGCGAGTGCGACAGGCTAGCCGCCGGCAAGGGCGACAGCAAAGCGACTTGCGACGGAGACAACACAGCCACTGGCGAGTGCGACAGTGTAGCCGCCGGCAAGAGCGACAGCAAAGCGACTTGCGACGGAGACAGCACAGCCAACGGCGAGTGCGACAGGCTAGCCGCCGGCAAGGGCGACAGCAAAGCGACTTGCGACGGAGACAACACAGCCACTGGCGAGTGCGACAGTGTAGCCGCCGGCAAGAGCGACAGCAAAGCGACTTGCGACGGAGACAGCACAGCCAACGGCGAGTGCGACAGGCTAGCCGCCGGCAAGGGCGACAGCAAAGCGACTTGCGACGGAGACAACACAGCCACTGGCGAGTGCGACAGTGTAGCCGCCGGCAAGAGCGACAGCAAAGCGACTTGCGACGGAGACAGCACAGCCAACGGCGAGTGCGACAGGCTAGCCGCCGGCAAGGGCGACAGCAAAGCGACTTGCGACGGAGACAACACAGCCACTGGCGAGTGCGACAGTGTAGCCGCCGGCAAGAGCGACAGCAAAGCGACTTGCGACGGAGACAGCACAGCCAACGGCGAGTGCGACAGGCTAGCCGCCGGCAAGGGCGACAGCAAAGCGACTTGCGACGGAGACAACACAGCCACTGGCGAGTGCGACAGTGTAGCCGCCGGCAAGAGCGACAGCACAGCGAGTACATACTTTTTTAAAGAAACTCTTTCAAAATAAGCGGCGTCGATTACAGTTTTATTTTTTGAACTCCGGAAATAAATATGCAGAACTGGGTGGTTTCTAATGACAATACAGTATACAACCAGAAATTGTAAGAAAAAAAGTTGTAATATATCTTCAGTCTAAATTTGAAGAATACGCAAACAGAATGCTTGGAAACCATTTAAACTTCAGGGTCGTATTGAATCACTTTCTCACTAAGGTATGGATTGACTGCCGCACTAACGTAAATATGCAGACCACTCCTGTAACTGACGCTGTTCCCTTCGCCGGTCTCTGTGCTGTCACCGTCGACAGTCGCTGGGCTGTTGTTGGCGACGGTCCCTGGGCTGTCTTCTTCCCCACTGGCTGTGCTGTCGCCGTCGCAGATCGCTGGACTGCCGCCCTCGTCGGTCGCTGGGCTTTGGTCGTCGCCGATCGCTGTGCTCTCGCCCTCGCCAGTGGCTGTGCTGTCTCCGTCGCAAGTACCTGTACTGTCGCTCTTGACGGCGGCTAGCCTGTCGCACTCGCCGGTGGCTGTGCTGTCTCCGTCGCAAGTCGCTGTGCTGTCGCCCTTGCCGGCGGCTAGCCTGTCGCACTCGCCGGTGGCTGTGCTGTCTCCGTCTCAAGTCGCTGTGCTGTCGCTCTTGCTGGCGGCTACACTGTCGCACTCGCCGGTGGCTGTGCTGTCTCCGTCGCAAGTCGCTGTGCTGTCGCCCTTGCCGGCGGCTAGCCTGTCGCACTCGCCGGTGGCTGTGTTGTCTCCGTCGCAAGTCGCTATGCTGTCAGGGTCCCGTGTGCTGTTCCGAGGCACCTGCAAAACAAAACATCACAGAGGGTGCAGGAAACAGTAGCTGAGGTTCTTAGTAATCGTTAGAATTGCGTGGTTCAAGAACAGTTGGTGGCACTAGAGAATGAATATGTGACATGTGTTGTCTTCTGTTTGAAAAACTAAACACAGCAAACTGCTTCACACACTTAATATATTGTGATTAATATGATAGTTTCCAATGCACGGGCTTGTTGAACAGCACCTAAAACCCGGAATGATAGCAGAAACTAATGTAATTCTACGGCAACGAACACCCTTGGAGGAATCGAAACGTTGTCTCAAATTAAGACAAGGCTCCGACATAACAGATTCAGGAAAAGCAATAACTGAATCATAGGACATGATGACTTTCAGGAAGATCGCGTGGCTGTTATAAAAGCCAGTGGAATCGTGATTTCGTCATACAGACTTCGTTCAAGGCATTGAGAAAGAAAATTCAGAAGGCAGTTAAATATTTGAAGTGTTAACCAGATAAGATTCGTTGCCAAGCAACGGCTATCAAGAAGACGTTGAAGACTTCATTTTGTGTGTTACAGTCACAGTTAATTTTATAGTATTATAATTATTTATAGCTACTATTTGTGAGTGTCGTCTGATCCATAACCCATTATTATTATTATTATTCACACCAATCAGGAATATATGACAGTACACATTCCTCTGTTGCCTGTCCCCGTGGATAGAAGAATAAGCAGAGCAAGAAACCAGCTGGAAAGCGGGTGGAAAACTGAGGTTCCTTAGCTTCTTTTCCGACTGTGAAAATAGAGGCACTATTTTTTCCTTCGAAACGTCTGTCTACTTCCAAATGACTACAGAGCTTTATATTCCAGAACATACCTGTATCTCTCTTCTTTGCCCTGTTTTATATGTTGAAATTGTGGGTCAACCTTATTTCCGTGCTGACTTTGTAGTCACCAACATGGTTTATGCTCTAAATGCCATCACATTCTTTACACCGTGTACCAAAATGATTGAAGAAACTGCACAAAGTGAAGACGATAGGGCTTCATTTTCGGAATCTTTCGCAAGGCCCTTCACACAGTCATAGTTGACATCTACAATTGAAGACTCGCATGGCGCACATCTTTCTTGAGACTGCGAAGAAGAGACTGTCTCGTATCACACTTTCTTCTGACACACGCGGATGTCCTGCACGTTTTCCCCATTAAAAAAAAAAAAAACTTTTTCTGAAACTGCTGATACCAAAGTCTAATGCTGTTGGGAGATGGAGAATCACTCTGAAATTATCGCTGGAAGGCTCGCTGAATAGAAACAACTGTTTCATGCTTCGCAAACTGCAGCACACAAAACACTTACTGCTCCGGAGTCGCCGTTATCTCTGTGTTACGTCGCGGACCGAGTGAGAGAAGGTGGGGGGGGGAAGTGGCGATTGCGCATGCGATCAAAACTTGTATACATGCTCTTTTGTTCCATGTGGGAAACATACTTCTGCGTGCATTTCCAAATCAGGTATGGTCGCGTGAAACCGCTCCAATGATTTTGGTACATAATGTATTCATTATTTACTTATTTTATTTTCGGTTAATTTGACAATGCTGTTAGTATCTCACTTTGTGTAGCATCGAATGGTAAGATGATAAAGCAATACTTAATTAATCGCGGCCGAAGAAGGAGCGCTCCTGCAGCTTATTCGAAAGTCTCAACAGGGAGATCGGCTATCGTGCCTGAGGTTTTCGTTGTTTCTCTCGGTCCTCGCTCCAGACAAATTCCGAAATAATGTCTCAGATTACAGCCCGACCACTTCCTTCCACATCCTCACCAATTCATTACTCACTACTATCTCGCAATTCGACGTTACCGTGGAAATACCAGGGACGTGCCTAGAGCGACCGAAGAAAGGCACGCAAAAATCATAACAGGATAGCCGGTTTCCGGCACGTGATATAAACACGTGACCTTCTGAGGACGAAGAAAGATGCTACCCGTTCGGTAAGAGTCGCTCTTGAAGACCTTCTCAGGGTTTTCCTCGTCTTATAGCACATGTGAACCGACCATCGTGTTAACGAGTAGCTATTGGTTCAATTTAATTGAGAACTAATAAAATGGAATATAAAAGAGACGTTCCTATTTTCAATTTCTATAAGCTAGGGATGCTGAGATAAATTTTACAGAATTTTATGCAAATGAAATTCTTCTGATAGGCAGAACTTACAGCTCTTAGACGTTTCATCAGTTCCTCCATTCACCTCTTTCCTCTTTTCTTCTTTTTGGTTTCCTTCCTAATCTTTTTCGTCTGCCACGGAGAGACTTGCCTTCTGAGAGGCTCGAGTTTCTCATCAAGTTGTTCCGTTCGCTCCTGAGGACAATAAAACCGACCACAGAATAAACTCGTGTTCAGAGATGAAAGGATGAAACAAAGAAAAATATCTCACAATAAAAAAGGCACAGTAAGTTATGGAAAGAAAAACAATATTTCTGTAACAAACACCAGAAGATATAAACAAAATAGCATAGGGTATTTTAGTTAATTGTAAGACTTGAATGTTAGTATGCATTCCCAGCTTGAGTTCACGACTTTACGAGAATCAAGACAAGTCATATTATAGCGTCGTATGTTTCTCCATACAGAATATTACCGTTGTTACATGCCATAGATCTACTTACTTCTGTCAGGTTTTTAAGAATCTTCCTTAGTCTCCTGTTTCTTTGTCTGTCTGTTGGCCTTTGGTTCTCCATTTCCAATTGCGCGTAAAATCATCGCAGCCAATCACAAAACCGTCATACAGAGACATTAAAGACAAAGGAAGCAGGAAATGGCACAACAGACGGCATATGCCGTCGCTTGAAGCACTCTTTGCCAAATTACTCTCCTCAGATTCTGTTTTCAGGGTTCGCAGGATGACAACTGCTCCCTTTATATACACAAGTTTAGCTATCGCTGTATGGTAACATTATTCTCCCGATGTGCTTCAAACCTTCTAGTTTAATTTAGCGGTTTACTGAGGAAGCAGTTTTAATAGATTGTAGTATGTCTTTGGCTACACGCCTAAGTAGGCACATCCACCTGAAATTAAGTTACTGTTCCAAATCTCGATTGTTGGTTATACAGCATGGCGAATGAATTATCTTTTGAGATACAGTAACTCCCTTTCATGGATGGTGTTAAAATGATGTATATTAATATATTTTCAAAACTTATTCAACTGTTTGAGGTAATATTTCTGTATGATGCCGAATATCAACCTGCTACACATATATTTTTTCTCTCAGTTGGACGAAGGTTAAAAAAGAACTGGGCCATGCAAGCGACATTTGGTAGGAAGCCAGATAACGAAAATAAATATATACAGGTTATGCAACACTGTTTGCATACCAGCATTTACAGCAATGGCGACGGTATTGATCTTAAAATGCCGTATCCTCCAAGCATTATGTAAATGCAACCTGTTCTTGAGGATTAGAAATTTCTCAGAGTCAATAATGAGACGACGAGGCGAGTCCTATACACTGGCCCATAAGCTAAATTACATTTTGCTGTTACATCCTAAATATTTCCCTCTACTTTCTCCATAGCATCCCGGAATAGGCTCCCTGGCCTGTTGCAGTTCGAAATAAGTTTCTGAACTTGTGACATCGAACTTTAGTAAGTCTCCTTGCCCAGAGAAGGGGGGGGGGGGGTTCTGCGCACCTCAAGGCAAAGAACCACGGAGGTAAAGATGAAACGCGGAGAAATACCATTCCTTCTGGGCTAAGAACCAACAAACCTTTACTGGATTGTTAGGAAACATAGCGCGCCTTAGACTACACGGAGACTCTGATCGGCCTGCATTGTCTAAACATAAATATAAATATACGGGCACAGGGTTCGAGAAGTTAGAAATCTTTGCAATAGGAAAGCAGGTATATGAGGTTTGCACGGAACTCCTCTACTCTCCAGGATCGACTCAATATATTTCCCATCATCAGAATATTACATCCTCACAGCCAGCTTTCGTATTAACCTCCCAGCTACAAGCGCACTCACAGTGCATAGTGCAGTGGCTTACCTGCTTTGCACTTGCGTTCAAGGGCCGTGCTTCTGTTGCTGACGGATCCATTTCTTTCAGTTCAGAAGCCTGTAAACTCAGTGTCTGTGCGTTTTCGTCTCCTTCAGACACTGAGTTTTCTGCTTCCCCCTGGTTTTCCGCTGCACTCTTCAGGCTCGGCTCCACAGCGTCCACACTATTCAGCACTGAGCACTGCGCCTCTCCCCCGTGCAGAGTGTAACCTGCATGGTCGCCCCTGCTACATGTCGCTGTGTGGCTACCTTCCTTCCTGTAGACACAAAGCGAGGTGCATCACACAAATAGTACATGTAGATGTGTATTTAACTGCTAGTGTCTCATCCTACTCTATGTTGAGTCGTTACACCACGTCTTACAGAACAGGTGGGAGTCAGTTTGGGAGGCCCTTGTTTCGAATCTCTTTCTGGATACTGGCTGTCCAGCCTGTGGGGTTTCATTGTCTCCTTAGTCTCTTCATCAACATTCCTAAAATAGGCCTGGATCACTTCAAACGAGATGCTTCCAATCCCTCAATCACACTACAGTCTGCATGCTGAAGTAGCATCGGTAGATAATTAACGGAGGAGAACTTCAGTAACAACAAACGGATGCGTGGTCTGACTCAAAACGGTGTGCTGAGTAGTCACACTTTGTTACTGGAATGGTGCACATCATAATTTCACTGTATTGAGAAACACATGGGCAGATGGAACAGCGTTAAAGCTGGAAGATATGGAGGCTCGAAGTAAAGTGGAAGGATGTAGCTCTCGCGTCTAATTCAATGGATGAGGCGATTTGTATCGATGAACTGGCAGACACGAACAAGGAGAGAGTGTGGACCCACTAGTGGCTTAATACTCGGGGAAGGTTCCGCATCTCATACACGTACAGATAAAAACAGAGATGGACTTTATAATTGCTGTACTTATTCAGATTTGTCGTGCTGACTCTTATTGGATGAAGCAGAGAGTGGCTCTGATCTAATTAGCTGTACACGTACTGCTTAGAGGGTCCGGTGGAGTTACTGAGCTAACCTATGCAAACTTCAGTGTTAAGAAGAAAAAAAAATATCCGACAACATTCTCTCATTCCTAACAATTAAGCCAATAGAAGCTATACTCGTATTTCAGAGTGTGAAGTATTATATGAATCTAATTTTGTAGGTGACGTGAAACTTGTGGAGTGCTCTTGTCCGTCACATATCTTACACGGTGCCAGTTCAGGTCATACGAGCAGCCGATGTGCCTCTTGGATTTAAACCCCTTGTCAGCTACGAGATGTACACTTACCTGTCCCTAACGCATTTCCACTCGCCGCGTCGCTGGGCTGTCGCCGTCATAGGCATCAGAGGGCGCTGGGCTGTCGCCGTCCCAGGCGTCACAGGTCGCGGTGCTGTCAGGGTCTCTTGTTCTGTTCCGAGGTGCCTAGAAAACTGAACATATCACAGTGGCTTCAGGAACGGGTAGCTAAGTGGCTTAATCGCCGTCGATATTGCGTGATTCAAGAATAGTTTGCGGCATCACAAAATTAATATTCGTTGTGAATTTTCTTCGATTTGAACAATTACACCACAGCAAAATGCTTCACACACCTACACACATGCAATGTATTGTGATGGATATGATCATATGCTAGGCCATGGCTTGTTGAACACTTCATAAAAACCGGAATGATTGCAAAAACGAATATTATCGATTGCTAGACAACTAATGGTTGCAACAAGTTTCGCGACAACGAACACGCTTGGGGAGATGAAATCGTTTCCCAAATTAACACAAGATTCTGAGACAACCGATTCCTCGAAAACTGTAATGGAACCCTTGAACGTGGTGACTTCTATGAGGACCGCGTGGTAGTTACAAAAGTCAGTTGATTCGTGATTTTGTTAAGACAGACGTAATTCAAGGCATTCAGAAAGTCATTCATAAGGAAATTCAGACGGCAGTTCAATAGTTGAAAGTTTAAGCAGATGAGGTTTGTTACCGAGCAACGACTAGCAAGGAGACGTTGAAGACTTCCTTTTGTGTGTTATAGTCACAGTAATACGTATTTAGAGTGTTAAAATTATTTGTAGTTACAACTTGTGAGTGTCTAGTAAAAAAAAACTAAAGGTATCCCTGTAACATGTCGTGGAGGCCCATAGGGTTGTGAGATGTTGAGGTTCTCACATTTTCTAGACAATAGGCTCATAGATGGCGGCAAGATTATCAGCCTTACGCCCCGGCCGCCCTTTATCCCCAAGAATATTCGAAGAATATTCCTGGTACTCATTTCTGTTAGAGGCTGAGTCGATCCCAGGGCCATAATGCGGCTGGAATGATTAGACCAATTGAAAAAGATCCAGTGACGTCATCGAGACTTGAACCCGCGACCTCCATGCTTGTAGCATAGTGCTTCAACCAACTACGCTACCGCGTACCCCCTTGTGAGTGTCTAATAGTTCTATTCATCTAATCCAGAACCCATTATAATTATTCACACCATTCAGGAACATGTGACAGTACGCATTTCTTTGTTGTGTGTCCCCGTGCCAAGATGCAACGGTGTTCCATTCACGAGTACATAAGAATATGCCATTATCCATTATCCTCAGATAAATGAAACCCACAACCTCACACACTAATTATGAATGCTCATATTACAATGCGATATGCAGTATATCAAGTAGGTCTCTCGCATTCAAGCCTTGCACTGATATGATGTCTTCAAGGTGTGCTGCAAGTCTGTTATCCTATCAAATTCGTATTAGATGTAATAATTTATTTTTCTTTTGTTTCTAATTATTTTAAAATTTTCATATAATGTTGTGGCGTATAGACTCGTCGCTAAACGGTGACTGTGAACAGCGGCCGTTGCGGCACGCAACAGCAGAGAAACTGTTTTCTTAGGAGTTAGAAGCGGGATGTTACGTAAGGACTCTAGCAGAAGGATTTCAGTTAAAGGAATTGTGGTCCTGATCGGCGGTAAACCGCCAGCGTTAAATTCACTTTGGCTTTGACTTTGCTCTCATAAAATATGGTAAAGAGTACCGTGGAACTCTAAACCAAGGATCACTGTGCTGTTGAGGACCAGCAGCAGTTTAATAGCCATCTAAGTTCAGTTGTGAGACAGTGGCCATCCGGGAATGACCTGAGCGTGGAAGCTGAAGAATCTCCACTGCTAGAAGCCATTATCTGAAAACGGCTAGTGTAGACACTGCGGTGTGGAATACAGTTAGCGTGGATTCTAGTGATGTGTAAAGTGTGGAGATCAGCGATGGCGCTATAATTAAGTGTAGTCACGAGTCGTGTGTGAAGTGGTCAATAAACGAGTCACCTAAACTAATTTTCCTCTATAGTCACTCATAGACGTGACAATATCTACTTATAACACATCTAATTTGACAATTTGCCAAAAACACATTTTTTCAACCAGCATGATAATCTGCTTTTTTAATTTCAGAATGAACATGTCTGAAATTTGCTTACCTTATCACGTACCCATCTTCGGATGCTCTCGAAGCACCCGCCGGTGGACGAGTCTCGGGAGTCTTCTGCGCATCTCCTCTCATAAAAATCTTCATCACTATCCAAGTCATTCTGAAAGGGACAACGAATGTTATCGAAGCTTCAGTTCGTATTTTAATTGGCAAGACTGCTTATGAGTTCTATAAAATTCTTACTTCCAAAATTTGCCAGACACGTATGTTTCAGTCAACATGATAATCCGTCTTTTTAGTTTCAGTATGAACATGTCTGAAATCTGCTTACTCTGTTGCATATCCATGTTCGGACCCACCCGAAGCAGCCGCTGATGGACGAGTCTCGGGCCTGTTTTGAGCTCTCTCGGAGCTCATGAGGAGAGCAGTTGTCACCTTCCATTTCGGTCGGAAAACAAGCATGAATGCTCTCGGTACCACGTTCCATATCGAAACCAGAAAGACCTATGTTAACAGACATTTCCGTGGTTCTTTCACGTTATTACGTACACAGTCTTCTCCTGCGATAGGTTGAAATGCCAGTTGAATGCTGTAACAAAGAAAATATGTCACGATTGAGCTATCTGAAATCAGGAAATTAATTAGTTGAAGTCTGATGAATGTGAAAGTATACATGTCCGTTTGAGTTTTAAACTCTCTGCTTTAAAAGCAACTAACATATTGTCAGGTGTATGAGTGGCCATAGACGTGATTAGGATTGATGACTTGAGTTATTGACCATGTACAGGTCGTAACTACAAATAACTATAATATTATCAATGATTTCCACAGTACTCAAGTCACTACATGCTAAGTTTTCTTAGTTTGTTTTACTAATCGTTACCTGGTAATGGATTATAACGATGAAGGTTCTCCCAGTTCGACTAATATCAAATGCTGTGGAGCCCTGGTTATATTCCTTCGGACGGACAAATTGAAAACCCGACTCTAACTATTTACCTACTGTTGATGCGGGCGGTTACCTAGCAATAGGCTAAAATATGAAAGTAGGCTTGTGAGATCACCTTTCTGTTTGCATATCCCCTTGTTGCTAGGCTTTGGCTCGGTAAACAGGTTCCCATGGCAACGGATACGTCACAGTAGAAGGATTTTTGCACGCCTCATTTTCTGTGCGGCCCATGTCATATCGAAGGAAATAATGCGATTAGTTGTTCCGAGAGCTTATTTGTTTACTTTTACCCCTCTTCTTTTTACGGTCAGCAATTGATGAGTTCACATATAAGTTATTTTTCTTTGAGGGACAAAAGGTGGCAACGAAAATGTAAACGTAACCATTGAAACGAAACACGTATACATAAGGCAAGGAAACTTGTATATATATGACACTCGAAAATGATTACTATCTTGAAGCTATCAAAAATCATATGTCGCATTATCTCGGACTAAAAATAAAAACATTATCGCGATTGTTTAATAAATTGTTCTGTCTTCCAACACCAATAGCAGTAGGAGCAGTAGAATGTATACCACCATCTAACGGTCTGAATACGAACTATGGAACTATCTCGTAGGTTATTTTTACCGGAATTGAAACCCACAATTAAACTGTAAGGTAGGGTTTTCCTTAATAAGTAGGGTCTGTATATGCGGAGGCAAGACTTGTACAAGGTCCAGCACGGTATGTCTGTTTTAATTCATGGTGCAATGGCTTTTCTAGGTGTAGTTAAATCCAAGGAAGAAATTAAATTTAGTTTATGTGTACGTTCATTTTATTCAACATAACCCCAAAATTTAGCACGTGCATCATGTTTGTCATGTTTTCTGATGAATTATTTCGAGGTTTTGAGACAATTTATGAGCATTTATGGGCATGAAAAGTTGTAATATCCAGCAACTTTGATTCTGCTAGACTACCGTAAAAGAAATATTTGTGCAGGAGACATTTCTTGGAAAGTAAGTTCACTACAGCAGAAAGATTACATCTGAACCGAATGGCGGTTCCATGTGGCTCAGATTTTTGCATCGCAATCATTTTCACAACCTCCTGTCCCGTCCTTGAATCTGTTGCCATCAGTTATAAATCACAAAGACTATACTCGTGTTTTATTTTCCACCTCCTAAAGAAGACATTCGTGCCATCCCCTGTAACACTGTAGACCTGTTTACCAGTGGATCCAAAATTGAAATGAACAAAATGGATACCCTTCACCGTGATGCAACCACTACCAGTTCAAGTAATCTGTTGTGAAGTTGTCCAGTTCTTGTTACAGTGAATAATTTAGATAATTGTGTCAGTGATGCTTGCAGCCACACGGATGACATATGAAGACCAGTTTTATATTCAGGTGGCTCAAAATGTATGAATTCAACAAAATTTTGAAGTTAATTTTTTTTTGACAACACATTATTTTTTCATGTATATGCTAATGTATAAAATTGGAATTTGCAGTGTTCCTAACAGTTGTGAACATTTTAATTTGGGAGTCTATGATGCTGATGAAGATGGATGCATGATGTGGTCACAGGATGTTAGTGGAAGTGGTCCAGAAGGTATGTTCACTGAAAGGCTAAACAGAAAATTCCACATTATGTTAATAAATTTATAATATAATCTGGTTGATGTGGTGAATAAAAATTAACGCTCTGAAGACTGAATATCTTCTGAACATTGTATAGAAATTCAGTTCATACCTAATATGAAAGCAATATGTCTCTGCTAAAACGACTCATTTGTTAATGCTGTTTTTGTATAAATGGAACATTAATTTCCAGTACCAGGTCATTTGTGCTTGAACTGAGGCGAAGACTTTGCAGAAGAGAGGAAAAGGGATATACCAGCAGTGTATGAAAATGATTATAAAATGTTTCTACCTACGTTTTTACTTGTGTATACATATAGTCTCGCTGCTTCTCAGAACATTTGTACAGCAGTCCACAAGCTTTCTGCTGCTGTTAGAAAAATAGAACTCTTCAGACCAAGTGTAAAGCGAGTCATGCACTGCCTCCTCATCATCATCTACAAATTGATGACCTCTGTGAGCCCCCTTAGAGGTACAAATGGAAAGAAATTTGAAGATTGAAGATCTGGACCATATGCTGGATGGTCAGTTCAAATCTCAGCTCCTGAAGGATTTTCCTAGGTTGGGAAACAGAATGATTAGGAGCAGTATCATGCAAACAGCATATTGCCTTGTCTATTTGGGGTGGATGGCTGGCCTCAATTCACTTCGTAAAATATCACAATATATTGTGTCTGTCAGTATAATGCCACATTCCCAGTAATGTTGGATAGGACAGGACTTTGAGAGGTCCAGAACATTGTCAGCAGTAACTTCCCAGCTGATGGCTGAGTCAGGAATTATTTGGCAGTCGGAGAGGACAAGTACTTGTACTGCGTACTCTACTGTGTGATTTGTGGTTCTTGATGGTATATGGAAGAATCATTACCAGTGATGTGATTAAAAAAGAATTGTTGCCTTTATTATGGTACCACTCCAGCAGACAAGAACTCATGCCCATGTGCTCTTCTGTCTGTTCTCTCAGAACGCACCCTGCACAGACTTTGTGGAAACCAAGAATATTTTGCACTGTTAAATGAGCTGAACTCTTACTGATGTCTGGTGTTGATGCACTGTCCTGTACTGATATTCGTCCATTCTTGAAGATCATGGCTCTGGCTTGTACATGTTTGTTTGTCATCACTTACTGCTGTGGTGTGGTACTACAAGCATGCTCAATTGGTTTCTCTTGTCATGCCTCATGCAAACAGGTCTGTCCACTGAAACACACTCTGTTCTCATATTGGGCTCTTAAGCGTTTGTGAATTTCAACCCCTTTAACATCTTTTGCCCCCCACCCAGCGATATGTACACCCACAAGAGAACCTTGGCCAATTGTTCTTTTTTGATGCACTCATGTTCTCTGCTTTGCCACAGCTTGCTTACTGCATCAGAGGTCATCTAGGGCAGTGTATTGATGTGTCATCTGATGGGACCGGGAGCTGTGAACTTCCATCAGGCTATCTTGTACCTTCTGCATATGGAATGAAAGTGCAGATACCTGTTGAATCACCCTCATATGTTTCAGAAAGCTAGTACAAACAAGTGAAAACAGCAAAGGTAAAGAAGCAACTGCTTCGTACCAAAATTCCCTAAGATATGTTGTAAGTTTGAGTAGTGTGAGGAATAATTTAACCCTAGAATCAGAACTGCAGGACAGTGCACCAGTTGAGTTTCAGCCAGTATCAAGAAATGAGCCTAATAAATATTCTGTTTAATACGCATACTCTGAGGGAAGTTGGAATCTTACACTGGTTGACATTTGTATTTTAATTATAGTTGTAAGACTCAGCTCTCTAGGATTCATTTGTAAGATTTCTTCCTTAACTTGTTCTTGAATTAGAATTGCATGTGTTTTGTACTGTTTTGGATTTGCCTCTGCATTTTCTGGGTGAGATCATTTTGCAGCATGCTAATTTGATTATCATTGATAAACCATTTATTTAGTCCTATAAATTTGGTTTGTCTATTACTACCACTGTTTTTCTTTTGCCTGCTTCTGTTAGTAAACAACTATTAGAAGTAATTTTCGTTTTGTACAGTTCATTAAATTTTGCTGCCATATATGTGATATATTTTAAATATTTTGTTTAGGTATTAAATTTTGTATATTACATGCTGCAAGGTGTCCAGTAGTTTATTGTTCATTAGTGTCTAACCATTTAATAGAAATTTCTATTTTGAATGGTAAATTCTTAAGCTTCATCAGGGGTATGTTCTTTTTTATATATATACAGAGTGCTCATATGTAGATAATAAAAATAGTTTGTATCAACATAGGTCTGGAATTGCACAGTTTCTGAGTTTATAAGGTCTGTCTATGACTCTAAGCTCTTCACATTACCTTACAGTAAATGTTCTAAATGTCCACCTCCTACCTGAAAGAGGCCTCTGCTCAGTGTCTCACTGCCACCCTAAGATGATCCAAAAGTCCTGGCATATTGCATATTGTCTGAAACCCACTACAGTTTGATTTTGGAGAGGTTCCACGTCATCCACTGGAGTGGAATACACCAAGGATTTTAAGTGGCCCCACAAGTAGAAATCCAATGGATTTAAATAGGGTGAGGACTAAGGCCAGGCAATTGGTCCACCTCTACCTATCCATCGACCAGGATACTTTCAAGTCAGGTACGTGCAGGCAACGAGACTTAAACGTACAGGAGTGCCATCATGCATGAAGTACAGTTCTCAATGAATGCTCAGTGGCACACTGGCCAAGAAATCTGGCATGTTTTTTTCCAAGATAGCTTTGTAATTCTTCCCTGTAATCCTATTTGGAAGTATGTGGGGTCCAAATAAATTATCACCACAAATACTGGGCCAGATGTTGATGGAGAACCGCTGTTGGTGATGTGATGGAAGAATTGCATGAGGATTTTCATGTGCCCACAGATGCTGATTATTACGAAATTGAGCAGTTTTAGAAAGCCTTGACTTGGAAAGTGTGTTGATATGAACTGTTTTTATTATATTTATATGAGGAATGCATTCCTGAAGTTATGCCCATATATTTTTGAAATACTCCATATAAGAGTACATACATATTGTGACATAGGGCCTATTCTACAGGAAGAAGAAAATGGCCAATGACCGAAATGGCAGGACATCGCGGATTGGAGTCCCACGTACAAAAGCTACTGGGCCCAGTGGAAATCGCTCGCTGTGAGAAACGGCGTACTAGAGCGCGACTGGGAATCCGCCACCGGAAGACGTCAAGTAGCCCAGATAATTATTCCTCGGAGCAGGGTGAAGGACGTTCTGAACGAACTGCATGGTGGACCGTCAGGAGATCACTTAGGTGTCAACAGAACTCTGAACAAGGTTCGGCAGAGATTCTACTGGCTCCAAGCAAGAACCGATATTGAGAAATGATGTCGATAGTGTGATACATGTGCAGCCAGTCGGGGACCACAGACCAGGAATCGTGGGCAAATGCACCAGTATAATGTCGGTGCTCCCTTCGAGAGAGTAGCCATTGATATCGCAGGGCCCTTCCCACGAAGCGACCAAGGAAACCGATACTTACTGATCGCTATGGACTACTTCACCAAGTGGCCAGAAGTGTATGCCATCCCGAATCAGGAGGCTTCGACAATAGAGGAATTTCTGGTTGACTACTACTTCTGCCGCTTCGGCATTCCTCGGCAGTTGCACAGTGAACAAGGCCGTAACTTCGAGTCTTATCTACTGTGAGAAGTTTTGAGATGCCTGGGAGTGAGCAAGACGCGCACCACACCCCTGCACTCACAGTCGGATGGAATGGTGGAACGCTACATCAAGACCATCGAGGAGCACTTGCGGAAGGTCGTTGCCTCGCGCCAAAGGGACTGGGATGAGAGGTTACCCCTCTTTCTCCTAGCTTACAGGGCATCCACTCACAACACTATGGGCCTGACCCCTGCTGGCCTAGTGTTCGGACGAGAACTATGATTACCCTGCGACCTGCTGTTTGGAGTACTCCCAGACAAAGAACTACCCACAACTGATCATGCAGCAGACTTGGTGGATCATCTGCATGACATCCACAATTATGCCCAGCAACACCTGAAGATCGCCAGTGACCGGATGAAAACTCGGTACGATAAACTGGCCAACTCCGCAGGTTACAATGAAGGCAACAGAGTTTGGCTCTATTGCCCAACCCGCAGGAAAGGGAAATCGCCTAAACTACAAGCATCATGGGAAGGTCCTTACAAAGTAGTGACCCGGATAAATGATGTGGTATACCGAATCCAGAAGACCCCTAGGTCGAGGATGTTGGTTGTACACCTCAACCGGCTCATGCCTTATTATGGAGCTGCTCGTGACGAGCAACCATAAAAAGGGGGAAGATGTAGCGGGACACGGGAGAGCAGAGCAACGGGGAGAAGGGAAGGAGTAACCAAAACAGAAGATGCTGCAAGAACAGCCTCCAAAGAAAATAAACAGGGAAGCACGACGAACAGCCTTAAGGAGGGAGCAGTGTGACATGTTGTGCAACGGAGGACCCCTACCTCCTCAGCGGTACTTGGTGGTAACGTAGCGCTCTCGTTACTATGGTAATAGGCGAGTCATTACCCCGCCACTCTCCCCACGGTGACGTAACACGCAACGCGCAGCGACATAAGACGGCATGAGGTAACAGCGTTGCTAGGCAACAGGCAAGCACTGCGGCTATATAAGAGAACTACACTGCCTACGAAGCCAGTTGAAGTGTAGCCAGTGGCCGAAGACAGTTCTCCATTCAGCAGTGAGCGTGTAAATGTGTGATAATCAGTGATAGTTTGTGATAACTGAGAATTAATTGAGAGTGTGTAACACAGTGACACTTGTATAGCTCCCGTACTGTGTATTGTGTAGACTACTGACAATAGAGTGAATTGAATATTGCGAATAGGGTTATAAAGTGTGAAACCCCGCAACTTTGTTATAATTAATTGTAGCCGAGATTTGTAGGTTGTTAAATAAACCAATTTGCAATCCGAACATCATCCTCAGTAACCGAACACATTACAATATAATATTTTTGAGTAGGATTGCTTTTCTGTGTTTCAGCTTCTGTCATCAGTGTTTTCATTCTTTTCTTATTTACTCGTACACTCTGATAATATTTGTCATATTTTGATTTCTGTGTTATTTAAGATCCATTTGAATTATGTTCCAAGTATGGTTCCAGTATTTAATATTCATATGATGTAAGATGTATAATTGTTCGTTCAGTTTTTCTATCCAAATGTATTGGGCTTACATCAACAGACCCAGCTATAGGCATGGCTACACTTTACTGTTCATCAGAATGGGACAGTTCATATGTGTGAACTTCTTACTGTGGAATGAAAACGGAAAATTTTGGCATGGCAGTATTTATTGAAGGAGAACAGTAGTGTGTACTACTCACTCTGTGTCGAGTATTACAGGTGCCAGAGTAGGAACTATGGTTTATCTACAGTGGTAAAGTAGACTTGGGAACCCTTGAGTGGATGAAGTCAAAAAGACACACTTATAATATCAATGACAAGAAATTTAATTTCTTGCGTTTGTATGTATAAGCAAAGATATACTGTACTCATATCTCAAGTTTGTCAGACATGATGTTAACTCATCTGTTTTCCGTTGCAGTGGGGGAGATATCGACCAACACACATTATCAGAAAAACAGAAGGATGTGAAAAAAGGAAATAATTGTTCATCTGATGTCATGCCCATCCTCATAAAAATGTAAGAATTTAGTAGTACCTGAGGGTTTGCCTGCCACAGTATGGACGCAGTGTCCAGTCTGATGCTCACACATTGAAGATGACAAAGAAGCATTATATGCCTAAGTATTTGTCAGCCTGCACCAGAAGTGAGAAAGCTGCATTCAGTTTCAACACCTTCAGCATTAGAATAGTTAGTGAATTATTTGCAATTATATGCAGCAACATACATTCCTCTTAAAGAACAGAGTGCTTTTACCTGCTAGCAGCAATTACTGTACATATAAACTCCGTGGCCTGCAGTCCGCATGCAAACTATACCAACCGAGCGACTGCCGCTTAACAGCGAAGTTAGTGCCAACTTTTGTGGACATAGGGTGTCACTTGGTCAGCGCAACGCCTTCCCACGGCCATTAATCTCGGTTTCCTAGACCGGAGCCACTATTTCCTTGAAATAGCTGGTCAGTTATCCTCACAAGGCTGAGTGGACCCCGTTCCAAACCCACTACTTAGAAAATATTGTAGCGCTGGGAATCGAACCCGGGACCTTTGGATCTGTAGCCAGGAACTCTGAACACTAGACCACAGAGGCGGTCTGCTGTACGGACAGTCTGTGAAACTGTGTTTTGATTGGGTGATATCTATGTGAATAATGAATGAATTTCCATTTTAATGGCACTCTCAGCCTCCATTATCTGGGATTAATTGTATGAGTGATGCAGCAATGTGGCCAGTGTATACATGCAGTTTCTCTTGGAATCTGGTGTCCTTGTTGCAAAGGAACTAGCGGAGATAACAGTGGGTGGAGTCAGGGGTTGACTTATATCCAGGGCAACAGTTGTTATTTCCTAACGCTTGAAGACTCGGATGTTGCAAAATTTACCAGAGGCTGTGTGTTTAAGGTGCTTCTTCACTGATGTATGCTGGTAGCCAGGGTCCATGATTAGCCTGGACCGAATCTTGTATTCCCGTTTAAGTTACTGGGATGTAGCTGGGCTGGACTGGTGGGCTTGTATGAGTACTATGTAGTTGTAGTCAGTAGAATGACGTGTAGTTCTCGCCAAGACTGGGGTATACTGTAGTTCAGTAGTTGTAGTTACTGCTGTGGTATCCTGTAGTTAATTGTATACAGTACTGCATTATGTTTGAAGATGGTACACAGATGGTACTGGCCCTTGAGACCGGGTTACATCCTGACATCATCAGAGAAATGGGATTTAGTGTAAGTCTGTCTGAGAATGTAGCTACCAGTGTACATCAGCAAAGCATAACCATTGACAGAAGTACTGCGACTGCTTCCTTCATTCCAAATTATCCATGTTAAATGATGCTGTTCATGGCCAAATACATGACAAGAACACCTGATCACCTAATGTTCTCCAGGTTCATCAGAATGGAAGCAGACATTTCTGAGAAACTCTGGAAATTGATTGCACACTGACATGTCCAAGGAGGTTTTGTTTGTAGGAATTGAGATGGGTTGGAAGTTGAACACTTGAATCAGTGGTTTTGTTGTCTTCCGCGCCATGCAGTCTTTCTGAACCAGTGTGGCAAGACATTCAATTATTTGTTTTTATGCATTTAACGAAATGTAACAGCAATTCAGTCTAGTACAGCCGTGTCAAACATGCGGCCCCTCAACTTTTAGAGCTAATTTATAATAAAATCAATATTAAAATTTTAGTAGAAATATTTTTTTGTAAAGACAATTTTCCAACAGACCAGAAGACAAGAAGTCTCACGCAGACATAGATTAGCAGGCTGCAGGGAAAGTGATTCTGAGAATTGCAGAAGGGTTTGTCCAACTAATGGTTTGTAAAGTTCGTGAAGGAAAACTATTGTATTTCAGGAGGTTAATGCACTAAAATCTGCACAGCCTCACCACCACAAGTATTTCCAAGAATCCCTTTTGGAGGGGTAGTAAGAATGCAAGGAGGGTGGCAACTGACAGACAAGTGCAAGGGATTTCTACCTTCAAAACTAGCTTGCAACCCCCAGCCAGTGTCTAATGGGCTGCTAGCAAACTTCCAATTTTATGACCATTGAGATAAGATACACCTTCCTACTAGTCTGGTAGTCTCTTGTACATTGTCATTCAGTTCATTTTCACACAGCGGCAGTGCTGATGTTACATTGTGATGAACGTATAAAGGTTATAATTAAACATTAAATTATCAACTACGAGTTTTCTTGTATATGTACAGTAACTTTTAAAGGGCAATCTCGCTTTCAAAAAATTCAAGTAGCAAAAAAAGAACTACTGAAAGTGAGTGCCATGTTTTTCAAGAAAAATGGGAAATCACTTATTTCTGTTGTGAAATAGAAGGTAAAGTTACATGTTTGATTTGTGGGCAAAATATAAATGTTCCACTTTAGGTAATTATACTGAAATTATTCCAAAATAATAAATAGAATTAAATTTCCTTGTATCAAAATCTAATATATATTTCTATTTTGAAGTGTGGCCCTGGACTGTTATTTCTAGGACTGAGGTGGCCGTCTGTACAAGTTGAGTTTGACGTGCCTGCTCTAATAGTTTCCCAAGTTTTATTAACATCCACCTCAGTGTCCAAATTTTCCAAAGCCGCAAACCTATTTCAGATTTCAACACGATACTGCTCTTTACACTCTACCTCATTTAATTTCTTGAGATTGAACCTCTCCATATGAACTTGTGTGTTGTTTGCTTGCTCACTGCCAGTCTTTCCCTAACCTTTGCCACCACCAGGTAGTGGTCAGTATCACAATCTGCTGCCCTGAATGATCAGACATCAAGTATACTTGAGTGCCGTCTCCTATCTATCAAAATATGGTCTATTGATTGTGTATCTTCCCATCAGGAGATGTCCAAGGAAATTTATGGATGTTACAATGTGGGAACATTGAACTTTTGACAGTAAGATTTTTTGATGTGGCAAAGTTTACTACTCTAACTCCATTATCATTACTAATTTCATGCAAACTCTCATTCCCAATATTTGGTTTGAAAATGTCTTCCCTCCCTACTTTGGCATTGAAATCTCCTAACAAAATTTTCATAGGGTACTTCAGGAATTTATCAGATACATTTTCTAGTTCTTCATAGAATCTGTCCTTTATGTCATCAATTTTATCTTCTGTTGGGGCATGAATATTCATAACAATGATATCACTAATGAACTCTACCCTCTTAACTGCTGATACGATTCTTTTATGTATGAAGAAACCTGTACCTAATTCATGATTTTCATTCCCCTTTCCATAGAAAAATGTATATTCGGCTGCTGGTGCGATGCCACCTCCATCCCATCTGACCTCCTGTACTCCCGCTAAATCTAACTTCTATTTTAAGATTTCTTCTGCCACTGCCCTGAGTGAACCTGCCCTATACAAACATCTGACGTTCCACGTACCGAATCTCATGTCCATTTTCTTTAGCTTAGGCCTTTTATCCAAGGAATCTGTCCAGGTCCGAGACTTTGTGTTTCTTTTTCGTAACGTGATTTTTTACGGTGAGGAGTTTTTAGCCCCACGCCCAACCCCCAAGCTGGAGGGCCACCCCTTGTCGGCTGTCCGTGACTGCTTATTCAATATATTCACAGCTTCCATCCAAACCTGGAGAGCGTGCAACCTGAGGACGTGCCATGCCCTGGTGACGGACCCACCTAACATGGCTGTTCCCAGCTTGCATGCAAAAAAAAGTTGCTCATGACTTTCGGTACGACCTACATATTTGTAAGGTAACGAAAGAATATCAAGGGATTGTCTATAGCATTTAACAGAGTTCCTAGATGCTATTACTGAAAACAGATTTCCAGTAGGCCGAAAATTTACTGGTACATTTCCTCAAGTCCTAAAATTATGACAAAAGAATTCATAAGACGTCTCTATTTGAAAAAAAAAGGTCACATATAGTTGAGGAACAAGATATCGATACCAGCGTATATGACTATGCTATAAGCTGGAAGGTCACGGGTTCGAATCCTGATGAGGTCATTAGATTTCCCAGTTGATCTAATCCATCCAGACATATATGACTCTGGGGTCAACTCAGCCTCTAACAGAAGTACCACTAATCTTCCTGTGAGTAAAGGGCAGCCGGAGTTTAAGGATGACAGACTCACCGCCATCTGGGTGCCGATTATTTAGAAAATCTCTCTTCTGCAGTGTTTATATATCCCCGTACTCTGCTTCTTACTATCTAGTGCACATTTTCGTGTCTACATCAGAAAGTCATCATGGAACTCTGGTAGCCACTCAATATTCTGACATACGAATCTGATCACAAATATTGTATTTCAAACATTTCAAACTAGGAAGCGAATGAATATTGTACAGTGGCAGATCTGTGATTAAGATATTATTTCTGTTATTATCCATTTCCTGTGCTTATTAATAGGCTAATTCTAAGTCCTGATATTTAACAGCCTCTAAAGACAGTCGGCCTTGTATGGAGAATTTGTGCCAGTGGCTGCACCTGATACAAAGTTGTGTGGTAGGCAATGCGAGAGACAGACGAAGATCTTTTAACCATGTTAAGAGATTATAAATTATAATAGCAGGTTGGTGGAGAGCAATGGGTGAAGCGGAGACCAAATCTGTGACATCTACATTTCAAATATCTGTGCTATGGATGGCTGTACCGAAGTGCTTATGGAAACAAAAGGTGGAATACAAAGTACACATGGGAGGGCACTCAAGGCTGGATACTCATCATGTGTGGTTTGTCTTTTGGTTATGTTGCTGTATATTTCATGCTTGCCTGAAATGCAAATTGAACTATGACAGATGTATGGTAGAAGACAATATGTAGTGTGGAGTCTAGAATTGAGCACAACCACACTGTGTGTGTCAGTATTAATAATGCCTGTAATATATCATTGTTGTGCACTACAGTAAACACACAGTATTTCAGCATTTTTTATGGAAGTGTAATTGATCAAGTTGTTCAATGGCACTTTAAATATTAAAAATGATTAAGTTCTGTTGAATCCCTTGGAGTTAATATTCATCAGTCGTGCAATGCTGACCCTCGAATCACTTTGTACTCTTCTTCGTTATTCATAACTGAAATTCGGTGATGATTATGTCATCTGGAAGAAGTGAAATACAATCATTCAACTTAAATATGTGTAGTTACTATAGGATTCTGACGATGGTGTATAACACACAGAGATATTGGGTTTTCGGACTTTATGCATCATCCTGGTTTTTAAGATAACTAAGAAAAACACGACGTTTCAGAAACTGGATCTGTTTCCATCCTCAGGTGAGGGAAAACACCTATTCTGTTGGGTCCCTTAGAAAGAGCTAGTCTCAATCCAGTGATTGAGGCGAGCATCAAGTCTATTGGCTGAAACTCTGTCCCATTCCCGTTTCCAAACATCCAACCCAAATTCAATGTTGAACTGAAAGCTATCCTACACTTCGTTTAATGGAAAGAAGCTCTGACACTTAGGACTCTGTGTCATATCCACAAAACATTCTTGCTCACTGATTTCTCGTGTGTGTACCAGGAACTCCTCACCGTGTTGTTATGGTCGCTTTAAATAGTTCTGGAGAACAAATCTGACACAACATTGGACTCGGCTACATTTTTGCTTGCCGTCTAAAGCATGCCTCAGTTTGCCTTATAACGTTTATACGTAGGAAAATAATTACAAACCTCATTCGGTATTATGTTTAGAATTTGGTTCCAAAATTATTCTCAAGGGGTTGGAAGCCACATTATCGGAATGTGTAACGGTTTGAATTATTCTTTACAATCAGTATTCTATTGTATCAGAAATCAGAGCATGTGGAAGCAAAAGAACTGGCCCACGTGCAACTTTCCTTGTTACAGCCCCTCGGCACGATGAGCCACAGGGTCACTGAGGGGGGCCTGAAAAAGAGAGGAAAAAATTAATTAGTGTACCAGAGAGTAAATAAAATTAATTGGTTTGTAGACATCTTTAGAATGAAAAATCTTGCTCAGAGGTCAATTCATCAAAAAATTATTCATTATTTTGTGTCCTCTTAAACTGGTTTACATATTTTCCTTCCTCTCAGAAATGTTGATGTCTCAATCTGTAAAAGAAATATATCAAAACATTAGAATACCACACAGTTAATTGTGAAATGTTTTCCTGGTGTCAAACTTGTGAGTTCAAAGAACACATGCTGTGAGAGGTAGCACTACATATTTCACTGATGTTTCACTTTGGTGATGTAAACTGATGTACTGAATCTGAGACAATTCAATCAGAACATGAGAAGATCACATTGCTAAGTGTTAGACAGAGATGAGGACGTTCTTCTAAAGTAATATTCTCATATAGGAAACAAATGAATCTCCAGATTATTCCACAATTTTTGTCCTCTCTTCTACTGTAGGCTGCGGCTGATCCAGAGAGTCCTAGCTAATGGCCTGGTACCCCCCACCCCAGACGTAACCTATAAAATTCTGAAGAGAGAACATCGAGAAAGAATGGAAGAGTTGCAACTTGTCCACATCAAAATATTTTACTGTCAGATAGGTAGGCCCTTGGCCGACAGACTACGGAGGTGTGAAACAATTCAATCGGACAATTAGAATACCTTAAAGGTAATGTATCCGTAATCAAACCTGGGCACCTCAAATCGACGAGGTTTCTCCTCAGATATTTCGATTTTTTTTTTCGCTGAATCTGCTTCTGAACATTGCAAGGTATTTAAGGGAATGGCGTTCAATGAAACCAGTGCCCGTTGGCATTTTTGGCTCACGTGATGTACCGTAACAAGAGTAGCAGTTCCTGTCACGTTCGGGCGACGCAATATTTCCCCCCACCCACAAGGCAGACCTAGCAGGAACGAGAGCAGAAACCACTACAAGAAGTTAGGTTCACCCCTATTCGCCGCCTCCGGTTGCCAATAAAAACTGGGCGAGTTGCACAACCCGCTGTAATCAGTGTCTTTTTGTTCGTGTGACAATCAGGTATATTCCTTACGCTGTGAGTTCTTGTATGTGTGCTTACGGAGAGTGGGACTGCTTCACTCTGGGCCCTAAGGGGAAAGATTAAGTGCACACACCATTTGTGATGTAGATACGTCCCCCATTCCACACACCTTGTATATAGTGCTTAATTTCAGCATTTGCAATACAGCAGTGAGTTTGTAAATAATATTTAAAAACCCACCAAATTATGAAGAATCTAAAGGACAGATAGCATAAAATTTTGTTGTGGGAACGCATCTACCTTACTCTAAGAGAAAGTAGGTAAGTTAAAGTCTTACGCCACTTCATCACTTGGAAAATCAAATGATAAATACAAACGTGCAAACTCTATCCCGGGTGTATGCCAATCAATCCTATGAAGAAGGGGCCGTTACTTACACATTATCTCAGCATCAGAACTGAAATGAATTCGCCACAAGAACTAAGAATTTAGTGAAAATACTTTCCATTAAGAATGGAATGGAATGAAATTGAATATTATTGCAAAAGACTGGCCTGTGGGAACAAACAGGCTGCCCTCCTGTACATGCAAGAAGAGCTTCGTCAGAAACTCTTCACCGATAATTTGGTCTCTCTCTCTCTCTGCGACCTCTTTGCCAAGTTTTCTGCAGCTTGCCAACGCACTACGCTTCCTACATAAATGACGAAAAACGTAACACAGCGATCTAACATCGAATGCTGATGGGGTGGTGGGGTGCACACAACAAGACGCAAAATCAGCAAAACACTTCCTTAAGTATGTAGTGACGTCTGTGAAATACAGGCTGCCTACTTGGCTCCTACGTACTACAAAACACTACGACTCTAAAACACACCAAATAATGGATGATATTTGGAATACTAAAAGATTCAGCCGAGCGGTCTAAGGCATGTACTGTCTTCGCTCGCTTGGAAACTGGGATCGTGGGTTAGAATCCCACTCAGGGCATGGATGTTAGTGTGCGTTTTTCTGTGTCTGTGTACAGGTGTAGGCCTTGCGACGAGCTGATCACCCGCCCAAGGAGTCCTACCGAATGTGTAAGATCTAGAAAAACCGAAGCGAACGGAGAAGTTCATGGAGGTAAGCCTAGGTCCACTGGGGCTGTAGTGCCAAGGAAACAAAAAGATTCAGCCAACGACCCTTAGCGAGCAGAAGGCAACAGGGAGACAAAAAAGTCAGCCTACTTTACCGGCGATGCGTTGCAGTTTGGTGTGTATATGGATGTTTGCAAGTGAGCGACGAAGACGTTACAAATAATGAAGATTGTTGGTCTACTTGAACTGTATGTTGAAGACAGACTTGATGCACATGATGCTGCTGCAATCCTTGTTGAGTGGGCCATCACAAGGGCAGGGTGTGCATATCTCACTTATATTCACAATTAGCACTTATTCTTGCGACACTACACAGGCCTTTTGATGCGCTATTCACTTTCACTATTTTTTTTCCCTTATTTTCTGTGAGTGCACTGAATTCACTTCACACACAACTTCTTCTCTTTCCACAATTTACACTGGAAACGTACCAGTTTCCTCCCATGCTCACCAATTATGATCAACATAATATCTTCACTTTGGCTTTTCCATTACTGCACTGACTTGACTCTGAAAACACTTCCTCTTCCAACACTGACCGAATACACTTTTTGCTTGGTAAACAAACAACTTTGTTCTGAATTCCGTTACCGGTAAATTGGAGAAGTTAGAGCTGATTTTCCTTTACACTGATTACACTTTCATTTCGAACAGTTTCTTTAATAAAACAGACTCCATTCTGAACTTTTTTATTTAATTAATACTTTGAAAAGAGCCACAACTGTTCTGTGCAAACTTAAGTGGAACGCAGAAAGAAGCGCGCGACACGCAGCATGCGCGCGCATCCTACTTAGAGTTATCTAGAAAGATTCAGATTTCCAAATCATTAAAATTTCCTATTTAGTCGGAATTTAAAATACTTCCTTCTTTTATAACAATTTTGAACTAAACATATCCAACAAAAATAAAGATCTCCTTGCTTTTGCTAGGCCGAAAAATTCAGCATGCCTTCACTGAATTTTCTCGTTAAATATCTGAGGAACACGTTAAATGTGTTTCATTTGTTTCTATCTTGAGTAGGAAGTTTTCACTTTTCAGCTATAGTCTATCCCATGGAGTTGTGAAAGAAATGTTACCGCATACCTAACATTCGAAAAAGCATTTCAGATTTTTGAACTATAAAAAGATTGTGAAATATAAACACTCCATCGCAAACACCATGTGAAAATTTTTCCTCGTGTGGCAGAGCTATATTGTTTCGAGACTCCTGACTTCTTATTTGAACGAATAGCGTATATTCTGGCAAAAATTTAATAAATCATCTAACATTTTTCCAAGAAAATATATATATATATACCTTCATTCGTCATGAGAAACAAAATTAATTATAAATTGTTTGCAAAGGACAATATTCGTAATGAGTTACGTCAAACAAGGAGCTTTCGTTATCTTTCAAATCACGCAGAAAAGCAAGAAATCCAATAAGGAAAGCTATTTTGGATTTCAGGGGCATACAAATGCACTTATCACATGTATTTATTTCGTGCCATCCTTTTTAACGGAAATACCCTTCTACATACGGGATCATGTTAACACGGTTCCATAAACAGGAAAATTCCTGGAGCAGCTGATGGCCTAATAGCCTCCCAGGCCAGATGCGTCATGGAATTACGGAACTTTATATGCTAGAAATTTTGAATCATTATACGTATCTAATACCACTTTAATAATATGTTATATTACATGTTCAAATGTTCAGTGTGTTATATTTGGGAAGAAGACTTGGTTGCAACGTTATGCATTGATCCTATTTCCTTCTTGGCCCGTGCTCGAAATAGAAATTAAGTTTTAACTGAGATTGGTTACTACGGCAATTAATTACACGGTGCAATTCATCTGAGTATAAGTGAAGGCCGGCCATGCATAATGTGAAGAAAGTTATATCCCACCACCACCACCACCACCACCACCACCACATTCGAAGTGGGAACCATACATCCATCGTACATTCCTCCATTCATTCATTTTTAATCAAAGTGTTTCAGTTATCCATCCAGTCACGTGGCCGCGCCATAGCTCAAGCGGTTAGTCGCTGGCTTCCCACCGCGGCGGCCCGGGTTCGATTCCGGGTCTGGTCAAGTGGGATTTGTGGTGGACAAAGTGGCGCTAGGGCAGGTTTTCTCCGAGTACTTCGGTTTCATCTGCCAATCTTCATTCCACCAATTGCTCTACAATCACCCTCACCTATCATCTGGAGCTGGTACAGTAGGCCAGAAGTGGCCGCAGTACAAGGGACTTAGTCCCACCCAACTAGCAATAAAAAAAATATCCATCCAGTCGAGCTTACGTGAACACAACAAAGAATGAGAAGATGATGTTAGTATTTTACATACATACAGGCTCTAGATGAATTGTACTGTGCAAAGTTGGTAAATGCCAAAGTTTCATGCCTTTCCTAAAATATAGGATTTCTAAATACATCGTAAGGCTCTAGAAAAAAGTTTACGCAATATTTTGATGCCAACATTACGAGAAAAAATTATTACATTGACGGCTGAAGAATTACAAAAATTAAGTACAATCAGTTCTGTTATTCATTAAATTAGTAAAGTATTCTACTTATAATTCCCACCCGAACGGGCACTGAAAGTTTTTATTTGCAGCCTTAGCTGCAGCTCTATTCTTGTATTCGTTTTACAGGTAAACGCTGGGAACATCGCGTTCTAAAGCGAGTGTGGGCTACCGAACAGATCCGTCACTTTAGTACATATGATCAGTATACGGCTGTGAATTACCAATTGTTGTCCTACTTTTCGCTAGAAACAAGTATAATTTCCACGATTAGCTCCAAACTGCAGAGTTCTTTGTCTTCACCTCACTCCATTTGCTATATTCCTGTAACTTCTGTTCCCATGTCATCCATGCCTGTTACTGCACTGTCCTTAGCAATTTTACCCAGTCCACGTATTCATACCTTACTTCTTTCTGTTCTTTTTTAACATAGACTGGGGCTCTTTGAGAACAGGGTGTTGAGGAGAATGTTTGGACCGAAGAGAGATGAAGTGGGAAGGAGTTGGAGAAAACTGCATAATGAGGAGCTTCATAATTTGTACTCTTCTCCAAGTATAATTAGAATGATCAAGTCAAGGAGGATGAGGTGGGCAGGGCATGTAGCACAAATGGGGGGACGAGGAATGCGAATAGGATATTAGTGGGAAAGCCAGAAGGAAAGAGACCACAAGGAAGACCATGACGTAGGTGGGTGGACAATATTAGAATGGATCTTAGAGAGATAGGATGGGATGGATTGGACAGATCTGGCCCAGGATATGGACCAGTTGAGCGCTCTTGAGAACACGGTAATGAACCTTCGGGTTCCATAAATGCTGGGACATTCTTGAGTAGCTGCAGAATTGGCGGCTCCTCCAGAAGGGCTCAGCTCCATGAGTAAGTAAGTAAGTAAGTAAGTAAGTAAGTAAACGTTATTACGCCTCTATGTTAAGCACAACAGACCACTGTAGGTCGCGGTGCAAGGGCCGAGAAGGCCTACCCCTCATACATTCATACACCTTTACGTTGTGTGACTAAATTTTTGCGTACCTGTTCTAATATTATTTCTATTGTCTCAGACATTTCCTTAATTTTGGTTTTACCACCCGGATCCTGATTTGTACGGGCTACTACTTTCAAATTTCCTTTTCGCTTCAATTATTTTCGCCAAATGGAACTTCATATGTACTTCTCTCTTGTTCCTGTAAACAGTACGATGCGCCATTTTACTACAGAGCGCAAACCGCCAGTGTGCTTGTACAGAAACTCAACATGGAGCAGGTTTCCAACGTCTCATGTGTTCGAAAAGTTTGTTTCAAAAGCATATACAATTCAATGGTATGAACCCGGTACAAGTAGCAACGATGTTGTGTACAAGAATGAAGAGAAAATTAAGACGAAGTTACAATTGATCATGCGTATATTCATTATAATTACACAATTGCTTCCTGCATTCCACATGCCACATGTACTTGTTGAAGGATATTATGATTTCGTAGTTAATTTTGGATCTTAAATGTTGACACCGATAATGTGATCATAGTTTCCTATTATTTAACGGAAATGGAATCTATTTGGCCATTTCAGATCCTCTACTCGGTACACAAATTTACAGAAATTTGTAACGTTTGTTAAATTATTGAATTAATCAGTTACGCTCTTATAAGTGTTCGAGCACTCTTATTTTACAGAACACTTTACGTTAGTAACCTCCTTCCAGGCTAAATAAATTTACGAAGAGGCTTTCAAAGATATGAACATTTGACGGTTGACCTTAGCACTGAAGCACTCCCAGAAACAACCCGATGCTGACTGACGTGAGTCTGATAAGTAAGAATTACTGAAAACCTTGTGGGGTATACATCTTATTGACCTTATTGACGTTCCCTTGTTTCTCTCTTGTCATCCTCTACTGGACATTTGATGTACTACCAATATATGTATGACAGAAGAATATATTCTGCAATTTCTTCATTATACGTTTATTTTATATTTTTTAAATATTACTTTAATATATAGTATTTATGTCATATTTTACATCCGTAAATATTCATGTGGCATGCACTGTCTTCGCTCGCTCGGAAGCCGAGATCGTGGGTTCGAATCCCACTCAGGGCATGGATGTTTGCGTTTTTCTGGGTTTGTATACAGGTAGAGGCCTTGTGACGAGCTGATCACTCGTCCAAGGAGTCCTACCGAATGTGTAAGATCTAGAAAAACCGAAGTGAACGGAGAAGTTCATGGAGGTAGGCCTAGGGCCAATGGGGCTGTAGTGCCAAGGAAAAAAAAGTATTCATGTTTTATTTGTAAGTCTTTTCTCTGTAAACAATTCTGATTTTATTTATTACAGCCATGGTCGTCTTCATTTCCGGGGAAGGAAGATCAATCTGATAACTGCCTAATATTTTTGTTTAATCAAATTTTACGAGAATATGTACACAATATAAAAAAACTAAATTATTTTTAAATATGGTTTCTGAATGCTCTAGGAAATCCCTAATATTGGTCTTTTAAGGCTTCGACTTATAATTTTGTGTACGTTTCTTAGTCACACCCTCCCTGGGAGTATTTCTCTATATCTGCTTCCGTCTACTAGGGAAAGAAACCTCACGGCTGATAATCTGTCTATATCTAACACGTTTCAAAATAGTCATGAGCTGTATGAAAGCGTGGTCAGTTTTATATTTCCGGTCAACAGAGAGAATCTTTTTTTTTCTGTGATGTTCTCTCAGTGAAAGAGTGGAAATTTGTAGTGCTGATTAGAGCATCAGAAATTTTAAATTTTTTCCTTTCAATTCTCCTGTTGAAATTCTTTTGTTTCTGAGAGTATTTTGAGGCTGGACAATTAGATTTTTTTCCTTTACATATTGTCACTTGTAGAGGGGTACACGTGACGAAAATTACGTTTTCTAAATCGGATTACTGGATTTATTTTCACTTCAGTTACAAGATCTCTTAATCACTCTCAATTACGCTATCGTTATTCTACACACTTTCAGCTCATCGTTGTACACGCACAACAAATATCTGTCCTCACTAGTCGTCTCCTGGCAACGGATCTCAAGGCAGAAGCTAGAACTTCAAATCACTATGAACTATTCTCCTTATTTCGTCTTCAATCATCTGTATTCCTCTGTTCTAACCTGCACTCAACTAATCTTCACAATTCACTAAGGACATAATCCATTCTCGCCCTTGAACTCTCAATTGCACTGAACTCACTACACTAAACTAAGCTTTAACATGTCATCCGTATATAGGCTCTGCACGAATCACACAGAAAACAAGTCACATGATTGATTTCTTGCCAACCATGGGCGCGCTGCCTAGCAACGAGCTCTAACATTCGTCCTATTTTTGCGTGCACACATCGCGTAGTGTTTATCGAGCCGTTGATTAGAAACGGGTTTCATAACCCCGCTGTTCTATTTTGGGGTGTGTATTACTTAACACGGCTGTTTCTGCGGCTCAGCAGTTCTTGCATGGGGCAAAATTACCACAGTACTTTCATGGATTTAAATTTATTGCAACATTTCTCTCTGTGAATTATGTTGTACATATTTAGTTTGAAGAATGTCCATGGTTTATGCTGACCGTCTTACAGTGTATATACACTTTTTCACCTGATTCTTCACTTCCACACTACATGTTTCAGCACTAATATGCCATCTTCAGGTGTATTTATGCACGTTAAACTATTGTACTGCATGCCATAATGTCTTCATTCTAAAATGACTAAAATCTGTATTCGTCATATAGGACGATGAATTCTAAATAATAAAACTTTTCAGGATTCTTCCTACGTCGCACTCAAACACGTGAATTACGCCAATCCTCTTTCATGTGAGCATTCTTCCTACATACACTCGTATTTGTGTGTCGTGTTCTGTGTTGTGTTTTGCTCCTGTTACTGCATGCGTTGTACTGCTGGATCTGTGTGTGTTTGAAGAAGTTTATTTTCTTTTTGGTTACCGTAGTTTCTCCCATTACTATGTCGTAACAGTTAAGTCTTCAATAATACATTACATATTACCCTCGTAAAATTTCTTTATGTTGCAAGTGAATGGTACTTCAATGATCTGCATAAATTGATATGTATTTTCTTCAAACAATACATTTATTAGATTTCTATCATATTCTTGCTCCCATATTGTAAACTCTTCTCAAAGAAACCAGATGAGGGTGAAGTGCGTTCTGAGAATTTGGAGATATGAATATATTGTTTACTAAAATATTCGTACTCTTTTATTTGTGTCTACTTTCTTATACAGTGACAGGAAGTATTTAAAAATATATAAGCAGACATCAAGAAACTCTTCTATTACATCATGCATATTTATACTGGTCAATTTTGGGAGTGCCAACAAAATTATAAGAGCTTTATGCCTTGTATGAATTGCTTTGACTGATAAGATTCAAAATATTATTCTCACAACATATTTCCGTATTTACCAAAATACGGAATTTACTCGAAATCCATTCAGAAATCTTGAAGGTGCTACAGGATCTAAAAACAGAACTGATTCCACGTGTATCCATTTATTAGGTAAAACACATTAAAAGCTAAACACCTCCGGGCTTCAATATAAATAGATCATATATTTCAGTGGATAATGCGTACAGCGGTCTGGTTTTAATATGAAGCGGATACGGAAGTGACACAGTTCCTGCAAGGCTGTTGTATCCAGGAGTGACAAAATGACAACTGAGATAAATTTCGGGTACCGCTATTGGAAAAATAGGTGACAAGAAAAATATTTTTCACAGAAAAATAAGAAAAGTTATTATATATTTAATTATTCTTGCCTTAAAGTATGTTATATTAAAAGCATATGTTATACAGAGCGTCCCGGGAGGTAAGATCAATATTCTGGTAGGTTATATTGTCGGTCATTCTAAGCAAAACTATGGTATATGTACATATGTCCTATTCCGAACGGTTTCCGAGGTAGCGCTATGGAAGTTATCGCCCGCAGAGAGGAGCGTCTAGATACACTCAGACGAGCAGTACGATGTGCCCTCACACGACCTGCAAAGTGCACTGATGCTGACGGTGGAAGTCTCAAAAATGTATTATTTTAGGTAAACTGTACCAACTTTGTCACTTGAACACTAAATTCCGGCATAAGGAACAGCATGTAATATTTCTTTCTTACCAGCAATTTTGGAACTGTACAGTAATACCGTCCAGAAAAGGACATATGTGCATGTACACTTTGGCTTAGAATGGTCCATACTATGACCTCCAAGAATATTGATCTTTCCTGCTGGGACACTCTGTATAGCATTTTCTAAAAAAATTGGGTGGGAAAAATAAAGCGTGACTTGAGAATGTTGCAGAATAAGAGTCCATAATTTTCACCATTCACATTGTATAATTTGGGGAATTGAATCATAAAAAAATAAAAAGCCAGATCACGGGAAATGAGAAATACATATAGAATTTACGTAGGAAGTTGTAAAGGAGTCGTATAACTTTAGAGATATTGACGTACATGAGAATACAACACAACTATTTTCACTCTAATGAGGAGCTTCATAAATTGTACTCCTGGTCAAGTAAAATTAGAATGATCGTTTAAAGGATAATGAGATATGCTGGGCATGTAGCACGAAAAGGGGCGAAGAGGAATGCATGTAGGATATTGCTGTGAAAGCCAGAAGGAAAGAGACCAGTAGGAAGGTCAAAATCTAGGTGAGTGAAAATATTAAAATGGAACTTAGAGAGATAGGATGGGATGGTATGGATTGGATTGATCTGGCTGAGAATAAGGACCAGTGGAGGGCTGTTGTGAATACGGCAATGAACCTTTGGGTTCCATATATTTCTGTGAATTTCTTGTGTGGCTGCACAATTGGCGGCTTCTCAATAAAGGCTCGGCTCCATGAAGTTAGTTATTTATAATGTTCACTCTCTTTGGTGCCGTAGCTAACCAAGGACCCGGGCACTCAGAAATTTAGATAGCCGGCCCGTCAAATAATCAGCATTTCAAACAGTCTGACAGCTGAACAGTTAATCAACAACGTAACTTATGATTTAGTAGCTGAAAGAGAGAAACATGGAAACATCCAGTCAATCAGAAAGTTAGCCACCAGATTACTCATAAAGCTAGAATATTAGTCAACCAGCCATCAAATATAACCCAAGCATCAACCAGACAGTCCATTCGGTAAGTGGAAGAGTCAGAGAACCACTCCTTCAACCAGATGGTTACTAAGTCAGCCAACTGAGCCCTTAGTGACTCAGTCAACCAGTCAGTAAAACAAACGATCAGAGATATAACCTTACACTCAAACAATAATTCAATCAAATAGACAGGCAGCCAGTCACTCTCTCATTGTGTCAGTCCATCTGTCAAGACTATCACCCAGTCAATCAAGCAATTTTTTCCCATTATTTTAACCATAAACTCCTTCTCAGTCAGTGTGCTGTGTCTCTCAGCCTGTCACTGAACCAGTTTTCCTGCCATTTCAAACAGAAAGCCAGCGAATGAACTGCTTGGTCAGACAGCAGATGTCGCGGTTCATGTATGAGCCTGAAGGTCAGATTGGCTGCTACAGGTGATGGAGTCCCGAGTTCGTAACCACAGCAGTGTAGGTCATGGGCAGAGGACAGGTGGAGCGGCAGTGCGAGGTCGACTGGCTAGTATATGGCCGGACAGCTTGTCGACAGCCTTGTTCCGCAATAAAGCTAAAGTCAGTCGTCATTATAGCCGGAATATCACATTCACTATCGGTCACAAAGTCTCAACTGTGTGGAATTTAATCTGTGAAGATTTCTGTTGTATAAGACTACATTGATATATATCTGCTGACATAACTGATATTTATAGCATAATTTCCTAATTTTTAAAAATAATAATAGACTTATGAAATCATCTTGCTGTCTGTGTGTCTATTAATTCTCCATCAACTTTTGAATGGCTAAACCAATATTTGTTATACTTGGGGGGGGGGGTGCTAACCTTCAGTCCAGAACCTTTTGTCTTCTCGTCAGCTGTCTAAATTCATAAAAATTACAAATTTTACAAAGCATAATTTTGCCTGTGGTTCTGTATGTGTGTCAAATTTTGTCTCTGACATTAAGGGAGGAACATAGACTGAGGGTGTTTGAGAACAGGGTGTTGAGGAGAATATTTAGACCGAAGAGAGATGAAGTGACAGGATGTTGAAGAAAATTGCATAATGAGGAGCTCCATAATTTGTACTCTTCTCCAAGTATAATCAGAATGATCATACCAAAGAGGATGAAATGGGCAGGGCATGTAGCACGAATGGGAGAGAAGAGGAATGCATATAGGATATTGGTGGGAAAGCCAGAAGGAACGAGACCAATGGGAAGGCCAAGACGTAGGTGGGTTAACAATATTAAAATGGATCTTAGAGAGGTAGGATGGGTTAGTATAAATTGGATTGATCTGGCTCAGGATAGAGACCAGTAGAGAGCTCTTCTAAAAGCGGTAACGAACCTTCGGGCCTCATGAAATATTGGGAAGTTCTTGAGTAGCTGCAGAATTGGCAGTTTCTCAAGAAGGGCTCAGTTCCATGAGTGAGTGAAGTGTGTACAGCAAGACACCCGAACCCATCTCAACAGCATACTTCACGAAACCCTTCAGTCAGTCTGTGTGTCTGTATTTGTATCCCTCTGTCGTTGATTGGCAACAGGTCAGTGAACACTTTCTAGCGGCAAAGAAAACTTTTTGAAAGTATCGTTTTTTATGTGGTCCGTGTCGTATCACAGAAAGTAGGCGATTAGTTCTTCCCAGAACTTCTTGTTTATAATGCGTACCAAATGTAATATCCAGCAAGTACAGAATAAACATCAACTACACAAGCGACAAGCCGGTCACGGTAGCCGAGCGGTCTAAGGCATGTACTGTATTCGCTCGCTTGGAAACCGGGATCGTGGGTTCGAATCCCACTCAGGGCATGGATGTTTAGTTTGTGTGTGTGCGTTTTTCTGTTTGCGTACAGGTAGAGGCCTTGCGACAAGCTGATCACCCGCCCAAGGAGTCCTACCGAATGTGTAAGATCTAGAAAAACCGACGTGAACGGAGAAGTTCATGGAGGTAGGCCTAGGCCCACTGGGGCTGTAGTGCCAAGGAACAAAAAAAAACACAAGCGACAAAATCTGTGCTAATATCCGAAAATTCCTACATCACTGATACAAAATCATTATGTACGATTGTGAGCCAGCTACATGCACCTCCCTTACTCAGCAGCTACAAGTCTGAGGTTCATGCCAATTATATTCTCCTACCTATCCTCTCATGCTTCCAAGCGACCACAATTTTATGTACTTTCCAAATGGGGCAGTCAACACAGCAGTAACAATAACACTCAATAAAACCAAATAGATACTGTTGTACCAACACGTGTTTATTTGTGCAGTTCTTATTACATGTGTCGACCTTCTTTTTAAGGTCATCCTCAGGCAATACACAACCAAATAGCGTAAGTTCATGAAATGTATGAAATCATTAAACATGGATCCGTATTTTTATATAGATTAAATTATTAACTTTTTCATTTTATACAATTAAAGTTACAGGTTGCGAATATAAAGATTAAATAGATTAAACTATTAAAATATTGCTTATAAAGGTGTTAAAAGATTAAATACATTGAAAGAGGTTATGTAGTGGCTAATTTGGGTCTGCTCTGTTTCGTTGGATCGAGATGGTCGAACTCCTAGTGATGGGGGGTTGCTGTGCTGGGGTCCTTCTCCATGTTTGATTTACACTCTGCTTGTTGCTATGTGAGGTCTGTCAGCCTTGTTTTGGATAGGAGTCCCGTTCCAGTAGGATTCGTGCGGGATTGACCCTAAGGATTAAATGCGGCACAGAAGTTTACTTGTGTGCATGTTAATGTTATTTAATGCTTTGACATGGATTAATTTGTTCCCTGAGCATTACCTAAAAAGAAAGGACGAAACCTGTCGCAATAAGAACTGAACAATCAAACGTTGGTACGATAGTATCTGTTTTGTCCTACTGAGTATTATTATGACTGCCCCATTTGGAAAGTACTTTAAGACACAAAATGGGATGCACATTTTTATGATTCTCCTATCAGAAATTCTGCATATATCATTTGTTTTTTAGGGTATTATCCAACCATATTAATCGTCTTGACTCCACATCTCTAGGCATATTAGGCGACCTAAAAGTGAGAATTTCTCTATTGCGTAATAATCTCTATTTCCCGCTACGTCACCCTTCGGTACAAATAACTTTTCGGCACATTGCATCCAGACGCACTGGCTCTGAGCAAGATGCCAGAGCTAGTAAAAACGGATGACAAAATTGTCAGATTCTGTTTTGTGTGTCTCGATACTTATCGTCTTGAAATAATCCTTGGTTCAACAGTGAATTTTAAATCTTAATTATAAAATATTTCGGTCAAGAAGTTTCATGAAACTTTTTGTGACACCAACGTTCATCACTGCATTCACAAAAGCCTAAAATTGCATTATAACATGGGAAAATTAAATCCAATAATCAACCTGACATTCCATTTCTCTAAGACGGAGATGCTTCCAATATTTCTCTTCCCCCCCCCCCATAAAATATCGGCCTCCTAAGCCCTTTTCTCCTCAAGGTGTCATGACTAAAGTCCTATACATACTTAACCATTTTGTGGCATGTGGTACTTGTGTCACTCTTCTCACAATTCACATTAACAGCAATCATATGCTAAACAAACTGGTAAGCCCGCCGATGTACGAAGCAACGTCTTCAGAACTAGCCGCTAATTGTAGGCAGCTCGACATGATTCGAACATTTGTTCTAACACCTTGCTTTGTGCTGCTGTGTCCAGACAAATGGGTAATGTCGTAGGCTGAGGCATCTGTGATCAACTACTGTCACCTCTCTTCATATTACACTCAATCCCACGCCACTGTGGCAAGCTGTCGCGACACACGGCGCCTCTTGGTATGTCACGTGACGACAAAGTGTTCCTGGAACAACTTTATTATTGATAAGAAGAAATTTTATGTACTAGGCCTATAATACGAAAGTGATAAATTTATCTTTCAGTATACGCATACAGGAAGCGTATTGTAAACTTTAAAACTAATTAAGTAAGATTTGAGGTTTTGACGGCGGTGACTATGAAGAAAACAGTCTTCTGGAATTTGNCTTCACTTCTGACAAAAAGAGACCCAAATGTACATTTCTGAGTAGATCTCACAGCCATCCTGGATGTTGAGGCGGGAAGAAAATTGCTCGTCAGGTTATCAAGCCTTTAGTCAATCAATGTTCGCACTCACTTAACTAAGTCTAATTTCTTAGATATTTCAAAACATGTAATTTCATCTAATTTTATTGATTGTTAGAGTTATAATCAAAATTATTGCAGAGAATTTGACGTAAAATTTGTAGTGGCAATTCCTCAATTACATATGTAATAGGCCTATTTGCATCATTACGACGCAATCGGTGAATTCTGGTTATGATATGGAATTGTACCACATGAAGCTGAGACGGGTATTGAGACAGACATGGCTTTATTTTTAATACTCTAGAATTCGTATCTCGCTAATATTGTATTGCAAGGACAAGCACATCGAGAAAATTGGCAGGACGCATGTGGGAAAGAAAGATATGTAGTCTACAAAATAATCCCATTGGAAACCAGCATGGAAAGAGGCTATTTTCAAGATATAAGCGTAGATAAGAAGAAAATATTAAGTAATTTAATTATACTAAACTGGCCGTGACTATGTGAAATGCATTCGGATATTTCAAGATAGAATCAATTGGCGAGATTTCGCGAACACGGGAACGACATTTCCGCCTTCACAACTCCAGAAATTATTTGAACGGTTACGTAACTCTTCACAACTCAAGGCGATATGGTTCCACATACGAGTAGTTTCTGAACAGACATTTGCGTAGCCCTATCACATGAACGTGTCTCAGAACGGGAATTCACTGAATCGGTTATTTAGAAACGAGAAGTGGTTCGCTTTCCCGACATTCTGGCTTTACAGTGTCTTAGTTTTGTTTGCATTATTTATAAAGTGATAACACGGAATGATAACTGAAGACTACATATCAAACCCCCTAACACTCCACTTAATTCGAAAAAGTAAATATTTCCTGGAAATATTTCGTTTCTACCTTAACGATAGAAGAAACCTAATTGACCTACATGTAATTTATATATTGTTATCTACATTTTAATAGACTTTCAAGAGCTGTATTTTTAATTCTTAACAGAAATAATTAAGATCGTGGGTTTGAGTCCCGATGAGGTCATTGGATTTCTTCAATTGACCTAATTCTTCCAGCCGCACTATGGCCCTCGGGTCGACTCAGCTTCTCACAGAAATGAGTACCAGGAATTAATGAAATGATTTTCCTGGGGAGTAAAGCGCGGCCGGCCCGTAAGGCTTTCAACCTTAGCGCCATCTTTGAGCCGATTGTCTAGATACTGTGGGACCCTCAACGTCTCACAACCCTATGGGCCTCCATAGCCTGGTACAGGGATACCTTTACTTTACTTTCTCTTAACAGAAATAATTATATTTGTTTTGATTTATTCTTCCATGCTTTTAAAATATGTTACATAAGATTGATAGCATTAATTTGAATAGCGATAAATTTGACATCAGTAAGAAAGAAGTACGAGTACATATAGCGTAAACACTCATTCCTTTAAAATGGAAGGAAGATCTGGATGAGAGTAACATAAAACAGGGAAGGCAGGAAATAGCTACTTCATTCGTATGAATAAAGCGAAACATACTCGTATATTAGCCCAAATAAGACCTGAGCTTATTTAAGTCTCTGTGTTAATAGATAGAACAAATAACCAAATTACATGTTTCCTCGGATGGATACGGCCCTGGAAGCCAAGGCTGTACAGATCTACATTCTTTAGTAGTTTTGAGTTTTATTGGAAAACTGGAGTAATTTTTCTTCATTCTCCAGTCGGGGGTCATCCTTTCAAAATTTGTGATCGGGGTTTGATGGGATGAGAGCAAAACAAGGAGATCAGATTTGATTTATACAGATAAAACACGTGCAATGCGTCACATTTTTTATGTCTTAAAGTACAGGGTGATTCAGAAAGTTGGACACAAATTCAATTGGCTATATTTCCTGAATTATATGTTGCATTTGAATTCTGTAAATTACATTTGATTATACATACATGGAAGTTTATAGATGTTCAATGTGCCCCCCTTCGGCTGCACGGATAACATCTAGACGGTAGCTGAATTCATCCCGCACTCGATGACAAATGTCTTATGTCACTGAATTCACCGCAGCTGTGATACGGTTTCTTAGGTCATTCAGATTTGTGGGAAGAGGTGGTACGTAAACTGCATCTTTCACGAATCCCCACAGGAAAAAGTCGCAGGGTGTGAGATCGGGAGACCTCGGTGGCCAGAACTGAAGTGCCGTGCCAGGTCTTCATTCCCCATGCGACCTATCCATCGTTGAGGTAGAGATTCATTCAGGAAACGTCGAACTTTCAGGTGCCAATGGGGTGGAGCTCCGTCCTGCTGGAAAATGTAATCTCCTGAATCTTCATTCATTTGAGGAACAAGCCAGTTTTGCAGCATTCTAAGATTCGTTACTCCAGTAACCGTGTTTTCATCAAAATAGAAAGGTCCATAAACCTTTGTTAACGATATTGCACAGAACACATTAACATTCGGGCTGTCCCTCACATGTTCGAGTGTTACACGGGGATTTTGTAGCCCCCATATGCGAACATTGTGCCTGTTGACTTTCCCACTTAGGTGAAACGTAGCTTCATCGCTAAAAATTACAGGAGGCAGAAACAATTCAGCTTCCATGTTTTTGAGCATACAGTCACAAAATTCTAAACGCTTTACCTTACCGTTTGCGCAAAGAGCCTGTACCAGTTGTAGGTGGTATGGTTTGTACACTAACCGGCGCCTCAGTACACGCCAGACAGTTGTTTGCGATAGTCCAATTTCCCTACTAGCACTACGGGTTGACTTCATTGGGCTACGCTCGAAGCTCTCTTGAATGCGTTCCACGCGATTGGCCCGGGCTTTCACATTTACACAGAGAACGAGTTTCATCAAATTGTTTATTCCAACGATAAATGCTCTTCCTCGTTGGAGGTTGGATGTTAAACTTACGACGAAATGTACGCTGCCCCGCAGTCGCAGACTCACTTTTACTGAACTCACGAATGCAAAAAATCTTGTGTTGCACAGTAGCAATCTCGCTTACAACTGACGAGGTGCTGGAGTGCTCTAGCGGTAGTATTAGAAACTTTACAACATCCTCTTTCAGATGTACTTTACAGAATTCAAATTCAAGATATAATTCAGGAAATATAGACAATTGAAATTGGTCCATCTTTCTGAATCACACTGTATTGTGATTCATATGATCATTGCTAAACAACAGCTCGCTAAACACAATCCCGGAGTTATGCTCTCAACAGTAGAAGGGTAGCCATTGCTGGGTAATGGGTCTATAAACACGCATTCCTGAAAACAAAAGAAAGTGTTTTCCGTTTGGTCCGTGCCAAGGAAATGTAAGAGAGACGAATTGCGAAGCTGGCGGCTCTAGGAGTACAGACAAGTACAAAGAGTACAAAGAGTCCGTCGTAGAACGAGAATTAGGATGGACCGAGACCTCGGCAGTCAAGGGATCGGATCAACATTCATTCTGAGCTGCATTAAACTGACTGTGATTAAGAGTAATTAAAAAAAAAGTGTTAACAAATCAAATCATCCAGTCCAAAACCCGTTATTATTAGTCACGGAACCATAAACATGTGACGATATCTATAACTTCTCAGTAAACAAATGGAAGGAAAGTGTTGTTTGGAGAAACGAATGGCCGTTCTTCTACAAGATAACTCACTTTTCTTCTCAAATGACGTGGAAGCGGTTTTAAAAAATGTCGTTTTCTTAAGTGTGATTGAGGATCTAAAATATGATTCTTCTTATTCTGCAGTGTTTGTTGAATACCGTTTCTTTTAGGAGCTATCAGTTAGGTTTCTTTCATTTTTTTACTTCAGGTACATTACTCGTATTTTGTCTCTCTGAACCGCACGGGTCCTCGCCAGGGTTAAGCCTACACAACTGATCTCTTCAGGGGGCATACTGGAAAACTTCCAACAAATTAAAAGTTAACTTAACTATTAAAATATTTGGTGCAACATATTCCTGGCAAGACGTATAGAAATAATCCAGTTAAGTTTCCAGTAACCGAGTACTAGGGATCTCTTCAGAAAAGTTTCGGATATAACACTAACGCAAATATCTCCCACAGTTATTGCACTATTTGAAAATAGAAGTGACCTTCCTTGGCAAGGCTATTCATGCAAGATGAAAAATATGCTGTACAGCATAAATCGATGCCGATTAAGAAAACCAACTCCTCAAACCATTCTTTGACTTCTTGGTTAGCTTGTTCTCATTAATTTATTGGCCCACGATTGCATATTACAAATATATACGGGAACAATTAAGTGTTATGTGGCAATGAGGAAGTAATATCTATTTATAATATTTAGAAAATTTCTAAATTTTGCAACTATAGGTCAAATCACTCAATCTCTGACTGTTCTAGTTGGTCTATTTGTGACTGAAAAAAGAAAATGAATCGCTACTAGTTAGTGACGAATTTTACAGCTGCTGTTTCGAGGCTTCCTTGCTAGTGCTAGTTGTATAAAAGACATGTTACCTATTTTTGAAGAAGTTTGCTCTTTATAAACAAGCTTTGCTGAAATTATTTAATCTAAATTGGAGTACCATACTGCTGCTCTGTCAAGTTTAGCGTCTTATTATAAAAAGGTGTCTTTTAAAAATATTTTAAATAATAAATAGCTTCGATGAAGTTTGTTTTTAATAATTCCTCTTTGAAATTTTAATGGGATTCTTAGTCAGTTGAAGACCAACAAGATGAGACTTTTTAAATTTACTTTATGGCTAAGTCAGTGTCTATAATTTAGAGCGAAGAGTCGTATGGTGAATGTTGAAAGATGACTTTGCAAATGTTTTAAAACGGAGACGTAATGGCATAACCGAGGTCCCATGATGGCAGTTTCCTGGAGGGACTGAGTAAATGGACAGTAATCCGTAGATAGGACAGCCGTCGTACAAGCAAAAATTGGAACCGACCCGTTCCAGAATACAAGTACAGAACGCTATAGCTAGACGAGTTTGCTTAGCAAGAGAATACCTGGCGTCAAGGTTCACAATTAAGACGGATGGGTCCAACAAGGGGGAAGCTGCATTACGCTCTGTGTGGCTGAGCTGACGGCTAGCAGGGCTGTCGGTGTCGGAAAGTTGCTCAGGAGCTTCCGCAGTGGAGAGCTACGGTCAGCGCGGTCAGCGGTCACCGATTCAGGCCCACTCGGTGCTCTGACCCTTGCGCCTCTCTCTGTGTTACACAGGTAGAGGCGGTGGAGGCGGTAGAGGGCTTCCCATGGGCCTTCCATCTGACCAAGGAGGAAATCATTCAAAAGTGTTATCCTTGTGCTTACCTAATTAAGTACTTCGCCATGAAGATGTATGGGGGAGTGGATGTATACATCCACGTATTCTTCAACTCGACACTAGTTGGAGATGAGTGGATAGTGTCACATCCCGGCAGCTTTACCTCCAGGGAAAGAGCTGAAGTCACCCTTTGGATACGAAGCTGGGTGTGCCCCAAAGCCGGTATGGACGATGTGGAGAAGAGAAAATTCTTGACCCTTCCGGGACTCGAACTCCGACCCCTTATTCGTCCAACGCGTAGTCAGTTCCTATACCGACTCCGGAATTCATTCAAACTTGAAATAGTTCCTTGTTTGAGGATTTATTCTTGACCGAAAGAGACCAGGGGCCTAATTCGGAAAGAGAGAAGGAGTGTTTGCAGAGACCACAGTTTGCGATTCTGTACCGTAGTTCGTGCCAGGAATTTGGTGGGTTAGTTAGTTAGTTATTGGAGAGGGTGGGTTTCCCCATGCACTTAGACAAGTATTGGTCCATTGTGCTTCCCTCTATGATATTCTACCAGTCTCCAAACCCTACCGATATTGGTGCGTACCATCAGTCCCGCCGAGCCAGCGAGTTCGGCCTCACTGGCTTGATGGTGTCTATAATGCTATCAGAGGCATTAGAGACTATTATTGGGCGGGAAACGTCCTTGAATTTGGCTCAGTGACCTCCTTAGAAGATATGAGGTTCTTTTACGTGCCGTAAAGCTACGACACGGGACACACAGCTTAACGTCCCTCCCGGAGGACTTGTTCCCTGAATTTTTCCGCCCTTAAAAATTCGACGACCTCCGCCGGATTTTTGAACCCGCGTACCACGAGTCATGAAGTGGGAACGTTACCTCTAGACTACGGAGGCCGTTTGTGGGTTAGTTACTAAGTCAGAATTAAGTAAATGACCCAATGGGGTTTCATTTCTCTCTCTTTTAATTTTTACTGTTTTTTTTTTTTAGTTAAACAATACCTTACGAGGCGGGACAGCGCAGTCGGTATAGCGCCTGGCTACGGGCTGGACGACCGAGCGGTCAGATTTCGAGTCTCGGTGGGGGCAAGAATTTTTACCGACTCTGGGGTCCAGCCACCCTCATATCCAAATGTTATCAGGGATATTTCCACGGGGGGTTAAGTGGCAGGAGCGTGAAGCTGACCACTCACCTCCAGCTAGTGCCGAGATCAAGAAAATATGGATCTATACATCCACTCCCCCATACGCCTTCATGGCATAGTGTTTAATTAGTTAAGCACAGGGACAACTTTATGTTTTTTAAATACCTGATTATTAAAAAATTGCTTCTCTTTTGGTGTCCAAAATTTCATTACCATATCCACGAAAGCTCACAGTTGAACCACATCCTGTCCTCTTCAATTCACTTCATCCTTTTTTTTTTCCCATGTGTTTTAGAACCGTCTTAATGGTACATTTTCCAGAGAGGTTTCCCAAGTAGCCTTTTATATTTACGCCTATTTTAATCTTCTCTCTGAGGGTTTCATATCCCGCCCACTTTAACCTTCTTAATAATAGTAATAAGGTTTAGGTAATTAACGCAATTTACAGAGCTCTTCATTTTATAATGTTACCTATCCTGTTACATACTCCCCTTAGGCCCAAGAGCGCCTTGTTTTAAAACAGGCTTAATATATGTAAGATTTGAGGCTTTCACGGCGGTGACTATGAAGAAAGCAGTCTTCTGGGATTTGGAACCGGTCTCTTCGCTTGCGGATTTCTTATATATTTTTTCTTCTACCCTGAAGATGGAGGCGATACGTTCCTCCGAAACGTCGGTTAACACCACATATACACGGTGCGAAATCCCAGAAGACTGCTTTCTTCAGGCTTAATATATGTTTTTGCCCCAGAATAATCTGCTAGTGTCACTTTATTTCGTACGTAGGCTACCTTAGTTTGATTATGTATGAAAGGCATTTTTACGTTTACGTAATGCAGGGGTGGATATCGGCATTTTGCTTCTTTCGTTAATATAGGGACCTTGAAAATGGCCGATCTCTAGCAAACGTCTAAAGTCGCATTGATTCAAAATTTATTTTGAAACGGAATGATTGCAGCGTTTTGTTTCCTGCTTCAAGTGAACTGGAATATATTCGTCCCATTGATATTGTTAACTTTTTTATTTTCACATGGAAGTACAGAATTTATTAAAGCTTTGATGTGAGACTAACGGTTCAACAGTATGCATTTCAAAATTACTCGTACTCTGATTCTCCGTAAATAAGGAGCAACACAATCAGATCCGCCTCCTAGACCAATGCGTTTCGAGTGCGTTAGAAACAGTAGGCAGGTTTCAGATACGTAAGATTGATATTGTTGCTAGTCCTTTTCAGTATCTGATGGCATAAATCTTTCCCTCCCAAAGAGGCACACTCCAGAATTCGCCACTTGAACGACCCAGTAGGAATCCAATTGTGAGGGCTAAGTGCATAGATTGTGTCTCAGCTCTGCAGGAGACAAGCTTCGAGAGGCGTGCGCCCTGCGGCTAGGCTACAAATTATTCCACAACGGTCCCGTTAATGTAACCAGACAAAATTTTGTTAACTAACCATGAAAGTAGCTTGCAGTGTCAAATTATGGAAATATGGACACGTTTATAGCCTGTGGTCCATTCGTTAGTTAAGAAATTTATTCCTTAACAACAGCATTTTCAAACTTACAATTCGTGAGAAACAGGTCCGGGAGACAGCTTTGCCTCTTGAGTCTGCTGTAAGTAGCCTCGCTAAACTGAATGCTAACCAACAAAGTCAACAATTGCCAGAGAAAGTGAGCAAATCTTAGCAAAGAGACAATGAGACAGAGAGAACACAGGTAAACAAGTATGGTATGAAGAGAAACAGGGACAGAAAGGAGACAGAATCCAAGAACGATCATGGGGAAGTTAGAAAAACGAAGAGAGAAAATATAAAGTACGGAGAACGAAGAAAAGAACAAAAAACAAAATCTAAAATAACAAGTTAAAGAATAATAATTGGATAAAAAAGGCAAAGTTTTCCCTGTGCTTAACTAATTAAGCACTAACCATGAAGGTGCATGAGGAAGTGGATGTACAGATCCACATTTTCTTGAACTCGACACTAGCTGGAGGTGAGTGGTCAGCTTCACGCCCTTTCCGTTTTAACTTCGGTGAAAGAGCCTCTAGTACCCATTAGTTAGAAAAACGGGTGGGCCCCAGAGCCGGTCTGGACGACGTGGAGAAGAGATAATTCTTGACCTTACCGGGACTCGAAATCCGTCCAGCCCGTAGCCAGTCGCTATACCGACTTCTCTATCCCGGCTCCGTTGGAATTATTGGGTAGTAAGAGAAGGCGATGAAGAGAGAGATAAAGGATGAAAATAGAAAGAAACGGAATAGAAGAAGATGAATAAACAGAAAGAGAGACAAGGACGGAAGGAAGAAGGGCGACATGAACAAACGAAGAGAAAGGAATTTTTCACGGCGGTGACTATGAAGAAAGCAGTCTTCTGGGATTTGGCAGCGTGTATATGTGGCGTTAACCGACGTTTCGGAGGAACGTATCGCCTCCATCTTCAGGGTAGAAGAAAAAATATAAGAAATCCGCAGGCGAAGAGACCGTGAGAACCGGTACCGGTACGTTCCTCCGAAACGTCGGTTAACACCTCATATACACGGTGCCAAATCCCAGAAGACTGCTTTCTTCGAAGAGAAAGACGTACAGCAGAAAGAAGAAAAAAGAGGAATGGAGGGAGCACAGAGGAACATCTTCATGGAACACGTGTACATGACCATCATTAGCCTATCTGGGATGCGACCGTATAATTTAGCAAGACAGAAGGGAATAACATAAATACAGAACCATTTGCCACTTGTCTGCTGTTGCTCTGGGCCTCATTACAAACCAAAGGCGTCCCTATATTTATGTTGAATGAGAGAAAACCTAATGATGTCCCGTGTGCAGTGTAATGATTGGTAATGACTGAACAAATTGATTGAAATGAAGACTACGTATTTCTTTTGGAGCAGAGTAACTCAGAACCTGTTTGCAATGGGGCACCCAGTCTCCGTATGGACGTGATTTGAATGATCACCGGGGTAACGCCAACGTGATATCCTACGTCGCTTAGTGTAAGCGAGTCGCTGGCGCCATGTTCGCGTGTCGTGGCTGCTACAGGTGGTGAAGTGATGACGTAACGGGCCCTCCGGTTCTTCTTGTAAATAAGGAAGCGGGAAGTGTCGGATGTTTTCGAGAGAAAAACCTGGCGATGTTGTCTCGTGTGTGACAGTAGAATGGTTAGATCTTACGCAACTCAAGAAGCTTTCCTTTCTTTCTCTCTCTCTTCCTTTACTCTTCATTGCTTTTTCCTTCTTTCATGTTCTTGTCTTTATCTTTCTTCCCGTCCTTCGTCACATTCTTCCTTACTATCTATCTTTTCTTTTCTTCACTTCTCGTTTTTCTTTCTTTCTTTTCCTCTTCCTTTCTGTGCTTCTTTCTCTTCTTCTTCCTTTCCTTTGCCTTCTTTTCCCCTTCCTTTCTGTGCTTCTTTCTCTTCTTCTTCCTTTCCTTTGCCTTCTTTTCCCCTTCCTTTCTGTGCTTCTTTCTCTTCTTCTTCCTTTCCTTTGCCTTCTTTTCCCCTTCCTTTCTGTGCTTCTTTCTCTTCTTCCTCCTTTCCTTTGCCTTATTTTCTCTTTTTCATTTTTCCAATATTTATTTATCTCCATAATTTCTTCATTCTGTACCTTATTTTTTCTTTGCTTCCTTTATTCCCCTCTTGCCTTCCTTCTCTTGCCCCCGCTCCCTCAACACTTCGTTATCGGTGTCAATATTTCTTACTCTTTGCATCCATTTGAACATGATGAGTAGAATTCCTTGGATGGGGACTCTCCGACGGTGTGGCCTATATCTTCACGTGAAAACATATAAAGTAACGGGAACACATATATTCCCTAAACGGTGTGCGAAATAGTGATCCTAATATTCGAGTGCGCCTTAGACTGCATAGAGAATTTTAGTTATATAATTAATTTAAAACTTCTTTATTTCCACTTCAAGAACTGAACACTTTACATCACTTTGGTGGTATTTTGTACAGTCCACTATAAAACAAATTGCATTTTGAGTCACGTAGTTCTTTGTTGCCAGAAAACCAAGATGACATTTCTTATATTGTCACACTCAGCTGCTGGTCAATTTGTTTGTTTTTGATGAAATCAGTCACATAACACCTAGAGGAACAATCTTCAGGCATGGCAGATGTAGAATCACATCAGTTCCATTGTTGCCAAAACACAAAGATAACTATATACTTATCGCAAATACACAGATATGTGATCACCAGTATAACCTGCAACGTGTCTACATTGTTCCTTCAGAATTTCAGCCTAAAAGTTACGACAAAAGACTCCTTTCTTACAAGGCCGTGACCTAAATTTAGCAATCAGACACCGGATATAGTCCTGTCTAAGAACCTGGCTCGAACCTTGGCCCCACGAATTAGGGGGACGCTCTACGGGCAGAACAGCATTTCCGGTAAGAATCGTGGCGCCTATACCACCAGTGGATGAATCTCGGCAGGTGTGATGCTGGTAGCATACACAAATTGCAATCTGTCCAGTGTTCAAATTGAATTTCAGTTACACATAGCTAGATGTGACATGGGTGTCCAAACGTAACGTTTCTCAAAAGACGCACATAAGAATTCCTACTTCGGACGACCACAAGACTTCTAAGCCGGGCTGATGTTTCCCATTATTTTTTAATTACTTCCAGGAAAGTGCTAGGGCGAAACTTAAAAGTGTTCCATAATTGTTTCCTTCCAAATCTAAGGCATTCACAGCTTCACACCATTTCTATAATTCGTTACTGAATGTTATTTTTTCAACATCCAAGAAGACAGTAAAAATAATCTAGCATTTCAGTCACAAGGCTCAGAGCCACCAACACTGAAACTTATCATTCACATCTTAAACCCGAAATTCATTTGAAGTTTGAAAAGGCAAATTAAAACACGTCCTCATATTTGAACTGTTATTTTTTTTTTGTGATTTTACACTAATATAAATTAGACTATACCTCTGTGTTACCAAGGAAAATGCTTATAGTAACTGAAGAAGGTTTCACTCGCCAAACACTCAGCACTGAAATGTTAGTATTTTCCTTTTTATTTTAAGACATCCGAAGTCACTGAGTATGAAATTTATGCGAACATGTTTCTTATCAGGTGAACCTTAGGCCACAGAACAGTTTTCATCTAAGAATTTCTCTCCATGCAGAATTCTCCATTTTCTTATTCAGTTTTCTCCAGGATCACATATTCTCTTCTGTCACAATTTTTAACTTATTTGTAGGAGTAACTTAGCTCTGTATTTTAGAGAGGTTAAATCAATACTTATTAACTGAGAAAATATACATAACAAGCACTTCAAAATGAAGTAAGGGTAAAATATGTGGTCGGGCAAAGTCAAGGGAAGATCTTACTTTGGAGGACTGTACTTATTTGACACGATAATATGAGAATAGTACTGGATAAATAGGACGTGAAAGTGTTGACTGAATTCAGCTGAATCCAATAACGTTATTTTGTGGAAACCAGCCAAGCTTCTGTGTCCGCTTTGTCTGTTAATATCTGCGTCCGTCAGAGCAAGAGGCCATAATTCACAACGGAAATGAGCAGGTAAAACAGAGTGCAGTACCAGTTTTGGTCACTCCTGTGCAAGTTGTGTGGGCCAACAGATGTAACGAGATGCAAGCGCACTACAATTCGCATTATCTCCATGTCTGAATATGTCTAAGACAGATTGTCAAATGGCAACTGAATATCGGCAGAAAGCGACAGAAACGCGTTGGTTGGGTTACAGAAATCGATTCATTTCTTTCGCTGTTAGATCGGCATAGGACGAAGCAAAGCTGCCATTCATATCCCAGATGCAGGGCGTAGAAGCAGTTCACTGATCTTAGGTTATTTCAAAAACTGCAATACAATTTATGCAACAGACTACACAGACAATTAAATCTTACATAATTATGAAAGCTAAAGCAATACAAATGAGTCCGTAACTGAAAACTCTCAGCCATCTGGTACGTAAGTCAAGAAATCGTGGAGCTTTACCTCCAATTATCGTACAGTACATCTCCAGATGCGATACTTAGGCATAGGGACTTCAACTTAATCTCGCAATAAGCTATCGGGAAGCCGGATAACTGGAGATAGTGCACGGGTAACAAGCGTTAGGAGGTTCATCACAAAGATAAACATATGGCAGATTCGCCCGTCCTTGTATGTCAGTGTCTTAGCAAAACTGCTTCAATGTAGACATTACAGAACGACTGAGCTGAGCTGAACGCAGCATGTAACTCAAGGTACCAGGGGATGCCATCCTGACCGAGACGCATAGATTCTTTTCAGCACCTACACCACCTGAAAATAGAAACAGTGTCCTAAAATGGGCAATGAAAAGCTCCTTTCTCATTTCATTCTACTTTGTAATACAAGCCACCGTCAAATCACTTATGAAGTCATAACCTCCGCAATAGGTACAACACATTGCGATAGAATGACGGGTTGGTCCGTCCCGTAACCATGCGTCAATACACTACCACTTGCCCTTTCAGAAGTCATTAAAGTTAATAGAGCGTAGTTAAACAAAAGAGGACTACACTCCTCTTCAGGGACTCGGGATAGCGCAGTCAGTATAGCGACTGGTTACGGACTGGACGACTGAGGGTTCGGAGTTCGAGTCCCAGTAGGGCCAAGAATTTTCTCTTCTCCATGTCACCCAGACCTGTCCTGGGATCCACACAGCGTCCTTTCCGGATGTTAACTGGAGCTTTTTCTCCGGGGGTAAAAGCGACCGATGCGTGAAGCTGACCAGCTAGTGTCGAGGTAAAGAAAATGTGGATCTATATGTCCACTTCCCCATACGCCTTCATGACGTAGTACTTAATTAGTTAAGCACAGGGACAACTTTACCTTTTACTTTTACACCTCCCTCCTCCTGACATCCATCTCAATCGTGATGAGCCCTGCAGCAAAAGGGATACAATATTGTGGCGTTAACTGGTTTAACGCGGTGACGCAAACCCCAGCCGGCAGGTGTGTATGATAATGAGATGTTCAACGTAAGAGAGTCAGGGCCGGCCGGCCCGCCGTCCGGATGCCAGACACGGCGCAGGCGCGAGACGTGCTCCAGTCTACAAGGACTGGGAAAATGAATCACGTTGGATGAAATGAAGAAGGAAGAGAGAAAGAGAATAATGAAGACCAAAGAAAGAGAAAGAAGACGAGAAGCAAGGGATAGACTTTCAAGAAAGGAATAAAAATAAACAACATAATTAGTAATACGTGAAGAAGAAGGAAATAAAGAGTACATAGTGGAAAGATGAAGCAGAAGGACAGAAAAAAGGGTAGAAGAATTGGGGAGGAAGAAAGAACTAAGGAATAAATCTAATAAAGAAGCAAAAGTGGCGAAAGGAGTGCTGGGCAGGAAAGAACCTTTAAAAGAAGTAGATTCGTCGGGAAAATGATATATCAAGTAATAATGAGTGTAAATATGAAAAGAAGAGGGAAGGAAGTTGAAGAAAATGAGAGGGAAGGAGGAAAGAAACATATTTCGAGAGTAAGAATTTTGACTTTCTATAGTTTCTTATATGAAAAGATTGGATACTTAAAGGTTAACTGTTTGTTCCTTTGATTTGAGTCCACAATCTCGTTCACATTGGTCTGCACGCTGCCGCACGTGAAAATTCTCGAGTTCACATTAGCATGAGTCAATAATAGCGGCAGTGGTGAAGTTCCAGTGCCTCAAAGAATAGGAAACGCGAAGAGGACATGTCTTCTCGGGTGGTCAGCTGTGCGAATGCTGAGCTAAAAGCCAGTGGTTCAGATATCTCCGTCTCAGTCATCAGGGTCTACATGTTGTGACCCTGAGGAGCGAGCAGACCTCTGAAACGTTGGGTTTTAACACCGCACTGACACTCTTGATGGCCCGAGAAGATTTTAGCACATTTGTAGGCTGTGAAAGCTTCAAATCTTACATAAAGGACATAAAACAGAAGAGATACACATTTTATGCTCAAGTGTGAGCTAATAGAATCACTGCTTCGCTTGTATACTTAAGAATTTCCTTCCTTTTGTCAGTCGAATATTAATTACTTGTTTATATCGACATATGTTGCTTTAGTAAGGCAAAGGTTACACAAAGTGCGAAAAACGAGAAACAATAATTTGATATTATCATGTATCCGGGTTTGCATGATTAACAATAATGGGTTCTGGATTTGATGATTGGATTTATTGGCACTTCTTTACAATTACAGTCAATTATGACAGCTCACAATCAGTTACTGTCTAAAACTCGTTCCATTCCTGGACTACGTGCGTCTTCTCTTCCACTGTGATGATTTACGAACGAAGAGATCCTACTCACAAACTGAATCTCATTACGAATGAGTTACGACACTTTTGTAACTTCCAGACGGTCCGAATAGACGTCACCATCTCCAAAGGTTCTTCTGTTATTCTAGTTATCCGCTGCCATGAGAATCTGTGTTTACCGAAACGTTGCCTAGCAAATGCACTTCCGCTTCCGGCTCTAAGACGGTGTTTATCCAAAGGTTGTCTAGTAAATTGTCTATTCCGTCACAATATGTCATCCGTATGTTTCCTTTCACTCATGAGTTACGCAGTTTCTTGCGGAACACTGTGTCATGATCCCTAAAACACGCTAAAGATTTGAATAATGCCGAAATGGAATGCAACATAAACATAACAACGAATGACCCATGCATTATCTTCCATTTACTATTTATATATTACACACTCACGTTGCTCCATATGGAGATATAGAGTTCGTAAGATGGTAAATGTTAAATACACTCCGATACGATATTGAATGACCCATATGTGGTTTCTTTTATCGAGTGCTATTCAGAGAGTAGGGTGTACGCACTGGAGGCAGCAGTTCCCACGGTCCGCTGCCACCTAGCAAAGCGGTCCATTGTTGCGCCAGCCCGCCACTCTAAGACAATGCAGACAGAACTCCTGCTGCGGTGTAACTTAGGACTCTTAGCAGTGAATCTGTTTTTATTCCTTGCTCCCCTCACAGTTTAAAACGCACTTCAGCTGCTCACAAGTGATGTAAAGTACACAATGTATACAGTATCGCCGTTACTGGACACTGGCTCAACAGGGGGCCCGAGATCGCATCCTGAACGCATCCACTCTACTCGTTTCCTTTAGACAAGGCAACAAAATAATCACACGTCCTTGCTGTTAGCAAGTCTTCCTGTGCAGGTCTCAGATAGACCTATGAACCTTTTGCAACAATTCATATAATTCCTCTCTTGCAAGAAACAATGACATGCTGCATAAATGTATAAAACTTATCACTACTATTGCTTTTCGCCGAATTATATGGGTAGAGGGTAATTTTGGTTTTAACAATTTTGAAATTTCAAATCTAGGAGTCTAAACTGGACTGTAAACACAATTCTGGGCAAGGTAAGGAATCTGAACTTTGGCTGGGAATTATCACTCTTAAGTTTAAATAATTTACTTGACTCAGTGTGTTTATCATTAGCATCCCGCATTTAACCTGAACTCCTTACTTAAGAAAAGAATGTAGATCTCCTGGGCTCTGAGAGCTTGTGGTTTGAGAGACAGGTACCAATGTCTCGGAAGAACTTGCTGTCTCGATCTTCAGGGCAGAAGATTGCTTTATGTCTCCATCCAGAATACCGAGATATACGTGTACCCAAAGCCACATAGCTAGAAAACAAAATATTGTAATATCTTCTTGGTTAATTGGAATCATGAAATAGGCCTACAGGATCAAATTTATATACGCCTTTCACACCACAAAATAAGTGGTAAGCAATGAAGGTTACAGACCACCCCTTAACGATGGCAGTAATTTTTTTGGTATAAACCTGACATCAATTAGAGTAAAGGATCGCCATTATTGTGAACTGTCTATTCACAAAGTATTTACACCTCATCAATGAATAACACGGCATAATATTATAATTCAACATAGTCTCTACACCAATGCTGAGTTAATGCTCTTGTTTCGTGTTTGAAAGAAGTTGTCTTCGATCCTGTATTCTCCTGACTGAGGCTTTCGCCATCTTCCTCAGTCCGTCCTCTCAAATGATGGGACAACAGAATAAAAATAGGATAAAATTGCATCCATCATAATGTGTAGTTCATAGTCATCTAGTCATTCAACGAAATCGGCAACATAAAGACATCAACTGTTACTGGCAATGCACGCTAACCTACAGGGGCCCGGACTTCACATCACCTAAATTTCCGGTTAGAATTCCGGTCGCAATACAGCTATCCGGATTGGAGTTTTCGTAATTTTTCTCAACTCTTATAGAATAATTTCGTGATAGAGTCTACACTAAATAACATAAGAAATTATCGCAGTGTTCTTAAATGTATTAAACTTCTTCAAGAATAAATTCATTAACGGACTTATGTGAACATTATGACGAACCTACAGCTTCTCTAAGAGCTGGGAGTTTCTTCACCACCTAAACACTACAGAACTTAGTCAATGTACACATTTCAGGAAGCCTCGTTGAGTTACTTGGCTGGTAGGGATCAGACCAGGGCAAATGCGCTGACAACATTGAATGTGAAAGTTGTGCAGTGACGTGGTGACGACAGGGTAATCCCATCTTTTGTCCCAGTTTGCACTAAGTTCATCTGCCTCCACGGGAGGGGCAGTGCCCCAGACAAGGTCGATGGGCTGTTCACGCAAACACGCCCATAAAATACGTGTTCGCTTCTTTGTCGATTTTGATGCCATAATAAATTTTCTTGACGCAAAATTCTAATATATTAACAACATATCTAACAACAGCAGGAATAATAATAATAATAATGATGATGATAATGACGATAATAATAATAATAATAATAATAATAATAATAATAATAATAATATAATTTTCTCTGCAGCCGCTTCTAGATAATCTCGTACTATCTCTGGTATAACATACGTATATGTGAAACTTATTTCCCTGTTCCAATCTAAGTTTCTCTGACAACGGACTTTAACACTTGGTATCACTAACATTGGAATCTGTCCATCATCAGGTATTCTAAAAAATAAAACATTTCGGAAACTGAATCTGTTTCCATGCCCAGTTGAAATGGTTGAAGGCACTTAATCTGTTGGGTCTGTTATAAAGAACTAACCTGAATCACTAGATTTTGAATCTTAAACGATTAAAATATTAGAATAAGCAAAGTCCTTGACTGTTTGAATCACAAATATATCCAAAATATATTTTTACTTAAATTTCATCAAAGGCCTCGATGTTTAAAAATTACGCATAGAGCATAAACGAGGAAGGATCAAAACTTTCCAGAACTGAGTCATAGAGGCATAACCTGCGCCGTGACAATGCACCCTGTCACACCTACCTCATAGGTTAGAATTTCTGGCGAAGAACCACTTTCCAACCATCATCTAGCCATCATGTTCTCCTGACCTCGCTCCTTGCGACTTCTGGCTCTTCCCGAGGCTCATGATGGAGCTCATACGTCATTCCTTGCATCCGTGGAGGATATTCAACAGAACACGAAAGCAGGTCTCAGAGCAGTACCAGAAGATGACTTCGAGAAGAGCTTCCAGCAATGGCAGGATTGCTGGAACAAGTGGCAGTACTTACAGTCAGACTAGCTTACTTTCCTCGCATATCCTTTTGACTCGTAGTTATGCATGAATTCCGGAAAACTTCTGAAACTCCTACGTACTTTATCCTGCTATGTGGTCAGAAGGCGGTCACGTCGAATATTGAGCCACATTTCGAGTGGTAAATCTTCTAATCTGTATTCCGCAAGCCTCTGGGTCAGACCTCGGACGAGGTAATGAATATATTGATTCAGTTCTTTTAGGATATTCCCAGAGTCTCCAAATGAACGCCGGTGTATATTCTTCAAAGAGGCGAAGATCACTCTCTCCTCCAGTCCTCTCCTGTTCACCGTACTTTCTAATCAAGCCAAAGGGATTTACATCAGGGTCCTCTGCCAGAAGAACGAAGGATCTGTTGAAGCTAAACAGAGACTAATTAAGATGGGGGGCAGGACTGTTTACAGGACACTGTCACCTTAAAGAACACTTTTTCAAAATGGAATTGACAGACGATCCCACTTGTTTAAGTTGCCTACAAGAAGATGAATCAGCCACACATAGCCTATGTGATGGTGAGGCCATAGATTATTTAAGATTTCTTCATCTGAGCCAGTATTTCATGGAACCAAGTGACTATTATTACGCCCCCATAATTAGGGTCATATGTGTGTACATTTCATTCCAACTGTAGGATTAATAAATGGTTAATCTCAAGGGGAAGCACAATAGATCAGTGATGGTCGCGGTGCAGGGGCAAAATTGCTATGGTCCACCCTTATACACATCACAATTTAAACACAAAACTCTGCTTTATTTAACGGTCACCAACAACAAAATTTCATACCCAAACAAAATATTGATTGTTCTTGCACTCTTTCCATATCTTAATAAATATGAGATAATTTAACTTCCAAAACAGTGTGAATGTAGTCATCATATCGATTCTGACTTCTGTCACAAGACATTGATTTAGATTAATACATGACAAACATTTATACGCTTGAGCATGTCATCAACGAAAAGCGAGATATCGATGCATTTTTAAAAGTCATCTGACTTTGTTAATGTGTGCCAAAGAGATGGATTTCGAATAAGACAAGTACTAAACACATGTGGCCGATCCGGGTTAGCGTAGTCGGTATAGCGACTGGTTACGGGCTGGACGACTGAGATGTCGGAGTTCGAGTCCCGGTAGGGTCAAGAATTTTCTCTACTCCAAATCATCCAGACCGGCTCTGGAGTCCACCCAATCCCCCATTCAATGGGTACCGGGGGCTCTTTCTCCGAGGTTAAAGATCCCGGGACGTGAAGCTGCCCACTCACCTCCAGCTAGTGTCGAAGTCAAGAAAATGTGGACATATATATACACTCCCTCATACTCCTTCATGGCGTAGTGTTTAATTCGTTGATCACATGAACAAAATTACTTTGTAATTGATATGGTACCTCACAGAGCCCGAACTTACGGGCCAACACGCTATTAGGGCCTATAGGAGAGCAAGGAGACATGAAGACTAGAGCAGTAGAAGGCACGGTCAAAATATGAACGCTTATGGAAAGACAGGCCAATACAGAAAATGCTGAGATTTTACCGATCGGTCTTCTGAAAGCGTCCTGCTAATTGTAGTCATTCGAGTCTCAGATATACGTCACTGGGTCAGAAGAAATAGTTCTTCCACTTGCAGTATTCAATTAAGGCAATCAAGTTTACCTCCGCCCTATGCCGAAGCTTAATCCCACTCCTCAAATAATTATAAAGTTCTTGCGGGCTCTGGTCATTTCGCAAGCAGTACGCATGGAGATAATGAGAAATTCATACACATTTTTTAATGCCTCGAGGCAAGAGATTAATTGGAAACGCAGTCTTAGATGGGAGGACACTAATAGAGCAGACCTTAAGAAAAAAGTGTGCGTGAAATGTTAAAGTGCTTTTGGATTCAAGTGGCTCAAGATGGTATCCAGGATTCCGATGTCTTTCAATTTGTTTCCTGGTTCGTAGTTTTTAATGTCGTTGCCAGTGACTCGACTCTAGAGCACCTAACGACTGGATTATAATGGGCAATGAATCGGAATGGATTTGGAAGGAATCAATTGCGACCTAATTAAAGTACAATGCCAAGCACAAATTATTATTATTATTATTATCGATGTAAGATTTGAGGTTTTCACAGCGGTGACTATGAAGAATGTCATCTTCCGGGATGTGGCGCCGTGGTCTTGTGTGAACCGATGTCCCGGAGGAAATACGGTTCACACAAGATCTACACTGCGCCACATCCCAGAAAACGGCAGTCTTCTTATTATCATGGATGTTCATTAGTAGACATCGTTAGACACCAGAAGGACTTTTATTTTTGAGAATGATTCTGTTCCTGGTAAGAGCTGGAAACGACGAATTGCTGATTTTATGAGTAAATATACATTTATCGCATTGTCATATATTGATATCAGTTTCTCACCCTAATAACTTTGAACCACATTTATCCCTAAGCTTCCAACAGTCTTAAGCTTATCATTATCATTCGCATCGCACCGAATTTTTCATTCGTTAATACGTAGGCAAAATGTAGGAATGCAAAGCAAATTGCCATATACACGTCGCACGGTCTTCCACATATTTCATTTCTCTAGAGGTCACATCGTCTCTACGGACAAATTATCCTCCTAAACACGAGACCCTATTTCATAATTCATAATATGTTATACTCATTCCACAGAAAGGAGTTCCAAGGATGGTGGAGATAACGATTCTCTAGACTTCTCCCCTCTCTTCCCCTATTTCCTTTAACCACCTTCTTTTATATTACTTAGCCAAAAACGCATGTCATTGGCGAAGACAGCGCTACCAACATTATTGTGAACAGAGTGGCTTTTAGATTTAACGGGAATATAAGGTACCGTGTTCTAGGAGGAACTGTAACAGCTCGAGATATATGTGGAAGAGGACTTTCCATGAAAAATGTTTTCGTGCTCGCACCATAACAATTTTAATAACAGTAAAGTTGTCCCTCTGCTAAACTAATTAAGCAGTACGCCATGAAAGCGTATGAGGAGTGGATGTGGTTCTTTACCTCGAAACTAGTTTGAGGAGCGCGGTCAGCTTCACACCCCAGCCGCTTTACCCCGGGGGAAAGGACTCTCTGTACCCATCGGATAGGAGATTGGGCGGACCCCAGAACAGGTCTGGACGACTTGGAAAAAAGAAAATTATTCACTTTATCGACACTCGAACTCCGACCCCTTGGTCGTCCAGCTCGTAGCCAGTCGCTCTCTCCCAGACACCAGACACTAAGCTGAAAGCTCACCACTTGACGCGACTCTTCATTCAATACTTTGGAAGTTACCTCACATACCTAAAGGTCATTTCGTCTATCCGTAATTTTAGGTGAAAATGGATGTACTTAAAATTGCACAAGAAAGAATGTTATATCTAGCAAACCTGTAGACCTTAAATTGTATGCTCATCATGAAGCAGAGCGCTTCTTGAGAAGCTAAGATTTATTAAATTAGTGAAGATATTTTCATCCTGTTACGGAATCACCAAGTTCATACTCATGTACACAAAATCATACCTGGCTTTCCTGAGCAGGTAAATGGATCATAATGAGCTCTGGTTTTATAGTGCGCAAAATGTTTCGTAGTATAAGCCTGTTTAAATGAGATAGGACTTAAGTGAATCTTGAAGAACTTGGGCATTGAAGTGTGGAATAGAGCCATGTGGCAGAGGGAGGGGCCTGTTTCGGGCTTATATGAACTAGATAATGATAACTTTAGATCCATGAAATTCCGAATATATTTTGAGCAGGTGTGCGACTTGAAGTTTCTCAAGGACTGTGTTGAATGGAGTTAGATGGATTTGAGTTTCGGGTCAAAAGTACAAATACACGGGACACTGGACAGACACGATTTCTCCATTCCTTATATAATTCCTTCAAAGAAGGCATAAAAAGTACCGACACGTGGATTGTATATTTACATAGTTTCGCTAGCCTTTAATTTTATTCAAATCAGACTGCTGTTATAGCCGCTGTCTATATGTCTATATACGAGTATATAGTTCCAATGATTCCTTGACGTTTAATTGCATTTTATTACACTGGGGTAGGCCTCTCCTAGTCCAGAATGTTAAATAAATGCAGAAATTAGCGCCGATTGGTTTCGGTGATCCGTTTTGTTTTTACATAAATGTAATTAAGTGAATTGGAAATAAGTACTTCTTATATTCATCATGATATATTCAGATTTTTTCTTCAGGCGCTTCCATATCACATGATACTTGCCTTCGCTGTCAGTGATATCGGTTAACTCAACCCTTCCACTGTGCCGGTAGGCTCCTGTTTGATGCCCACCGACTACTCTTGAACATTTATTTTCTTTCTTCTAAGTGTTTATGGGCTATTTTTGCTTTATAAGCACTCCAAGTCTGTTCCTTCTTTAATCTGGTCTCTGACATTAAGGGAGGAACATAGACTGGGGTTGTTTGAGAACTGGGCGTTGAGGAGAACATTTGAACCGAAGATAGATGAAGTTATGGGATACTGGAGAAAACTGCATAATGAGGAGTTTCATAGCTTGTACTCTTCTCCAAGTATAATTAGAATGTAGGATGAAATGGGTAGAACATGTAGCACGAATGGGGAGAAGAATTGATATAGGAGAGTGGTGAAAAAGCCAGAAAGATAGAAACCACTGGGAAGACCAAGACGTAGGTGGGTGGGCAATATTAAAATGGATCTTAGAGAAGTAGGACGGGAGGGAATAGATTGGATTGATCTGGCTCAGGGTAGTGATCAGTGGATGGCTCTTGTAAACACGGTAATGTACCTTCTGGTTCCATAATTTTCTGGGAAGTTCTTGAGTTGCTGCACAATTTGCAGCTTCTCAATAAGGGCTCAGCTCCATGGATGATTATTATTATTATTATTATTATGATAAACTGATCGCAAATTGGGGAGTTCTTGCCCGTGCAACCGAATCTCCTGAACGGATTTCACCGAACTCAATAATCTGCACTGAACAGTGCGAGACCTGAGGTTCTCACAGCCATGGTTATGAAGAGTCCTCTTGGATTTAACCACGTGTAGTCGGTTGAAATTCAAGCCTCTGTACTGAAAATAGATTTTTGCGCTGGGTTATATGCCGCTATCAATATCTCAGATAAAATGGCGTCTATTGTTATGGCGATAAATGAATGGTGAATTAGAAAAGATTTGGAAGGAAGCGGTAGCGCTCTGAGACACTATACCGGCAGTTACTGGATGGATGCCGAAACGACGGAAAGCCTCAGTCAGAAGATCCTGGTCCTCCCCCCCCCTAGATTTATATGGTGCACCTCACGAACTTGGTAGGTGCAGAAATTTGCCGCTAATAAACCTATTTGTTTTATTATTATTATTATTATTATTATTATTATTATTATTATTATTATTACTACTACTACTACTATCGTAATCACCCTTCCAGCAACAGATTCTCAACTCTGCCCGTTCCTGCCCGTTTCTGAACCCGATGCAAGATAATGAGAGTGCCTATGCATCACATTACGACAGGGGTTCGAAACCGCGACTCCGATAAATAATACCGTGGCCACTTATGGACACGCAGATGTGAAGACAACCGCAGGTGCCTGTTTTATTGGCTGTAAAGCTGCTGCTATGTCCTTGCTCGTCTAGTATTTCAGCTGCTAGCGGAGTCCACACGTCGAATCCCGCTTCACGGAGGAACTTCAACGGACGCTGAAAACAATAAACCTGGAAATATTACAAGAAGAAATGGGGACGATTGGTACAATATTTAATGATTAATATTTAATATCAAGTGAAGAGGTTAGGCAGTGTTGAATTATATATATCATGGTCCTTTTGTACTACAGGGAACTACAAGTATGTGACCTCTTCAAGTTAACATGCAGAAAGTCCGTTAACGTAATAACAAGAAATAAATTGTGCTGAAAATCGAGTGTAAACCGTAGAGTAGATGAAAGTTTATTAACTAATGCCCTTGGAAATCCTTCCGTCAATTTCCCTTGTTTTCTCTTTCCTGAAATCCGGAACAAGTTTCTCGATTCCTCAGAAGTCTGCATCCGTTTTTGCTCTCCTTGTGAGTGCTGCATATCCGTACCGGCAGTCTCAGCACTGTTTCAGTAGTAAGAACTTAGGGACGAGTGATATTACCTCATGTTCCGGAGTCCACACGTTCTCCTCAGCACTGCTCTTGCATGAGTGAATTCTGACACAATGACAGGACTCGATAAAGATCCGTAACGATTTCGAGAGCCCCTCCACACTGATAAGTTCGACGAACACTGCGGTCATGCTACGTAAAGGTCACCCTCCCTCCCAATAAAATATTTCATTGTGATTGATGTCACAAGAATCAGAGGAAGTCTTTCTGGAAACGACGCTAAACCACTACCTATAAAATAGGGGTTGGCAAAGAGGACAGAGAAAAAATTAATGATGACCAGCTGTAAGACCTATCAATAATATTGTGGCATGTAGACCCGTTGCTGGGCAACAACCACAAGTAAGCAAATATACAACAGCCGTTACTGGGTAACGTCTCTGCAAGCAAATCTGTTCCCATGGCAACAGTTGAATTTGAACACTGAGATATTTTCTGTGCGGTCAGTGCCGAGGTGTTATAAGCGAGACAATTTGGGGCTCGACACCAAGACTCACTGACTGACTGGATGACCGTCAGTCGTAATGTGACTTTCACTTTGAGCTGCAGTTAGCCAGTCAGTGAAGTGAAGAACAGTAGGTTGGTGAGCTAGTTAGATGGAGGACTGCTGAGGGTCAGTCGTTGTGAGCTGTTGGAGTGATAAGCTGACAGCTGAAGCTGGGGAGACAGAGAAAGGGGAAAGTTCGCTGTTGGAAGTCGTTACCAGTCAACGATTGGTTAAGAAATGGCAGACTGAGAAGACTTGGTACGTTCTGTATGAACTGCAGAGTGTGTGAATTAGCGATAGCGCTATAGCTATATGTAGTTACGAGCTGTAAGTGGCCAGTAGACATAAGTACTAATCCAAACGCCATCTACATTCACTCACACACGTGACAGTATAATAATCTGTCGATGTTCAATTAACAGTGTACAGACTAGAGAGATTGTTGTACTAGAAAATAAACAAATACTTGTCGATAATTTGTCGGAAACACTAGAGTTATGATCCACAGTACGCGTGCACTCCATAATTATTATCGATTATAATCTATTTATTACTCTCAGAACATCTTGAGAACTTCAATCGCAGTTTAGGATATACGAGTATTGCCCCATTAATAATCAGTATTTTTTTTTTCATCTGGCTCCCACCTTGGAGCACAGAGCTGATTTCTCAGTTTCGTTGATCATTTTACAGACGGTAGGACTCCTTGGATGGGTGATCAGCCCGTCGCAATGCCTCTAGCTAAACACAGGACAACACAAACAATAATCAGTAATAGACCATATTATTTTCCTCTTTTAGTTACATTCATAGAAAGAGAAGCCTATATTCTGCCAATGAACATGATTAGTATTTAACAAGAAAGTTTTATATCAAGTCTCTTTGTCCAGTGGTCACAACGAATAATTCCATCCAGCAGGCGGAAGAAAGTAACTGTCCACCCCTTCATTAGGCCCAAACGCTCGTTGAAGCGTGTCCAGTAGCGGTCAGCAGTGGCCGCTGTTCTTCCCACAAATGTTGATCGTTGATTGATTAATGGGCCAGTCCAGTTGACTGAATTCTGAATTGTGTGCGCGAGCCGAGGAACACTTTACACGACAGTCGTGCCCGTCCGTCTGTCCGCATGTCTCATTGCCAACAATACAAACCTTATTTCGATGGCACCTGGTGTTGGAGTTCTGCACTAGTCGAATTCGTGAAGCCCATTTTGATTCGAATCGGTACAACATTATATAACATATGTAAGTTTTGAGGTTTTCANTAACATAGTTTTCACTATAATCAAATGTAACACTGTGTGCTTTACCGAAAGCAGATCGTCTTACAAAATATCCTTGTGGTCTATTATGATACAGACGTACACTTCATCACTGCCTATGGCTTTTCTTTGCACCTTTCTCGATAGATCATAGAGTGAGCTATCTATCCATCTGTGGCTCTACAGCCTATTTCTTGGACCTTTGCCTCTTTTCAGTTTCGTGATCTTTTACAGAGTCAGTACGTCACACTGAAGGGGAGATTAGCACGTCGCAAGTCCGCTACTTTCACACACAGGACAGCACAGACACAGAATAAACACACATAGACATCCATGCCTCCAGTGAGATTCGAAACCACGATCCCAGTATTTGAAAGAGCGAAGAGAGTTCATGCCTTAGACGGAGCGGCAACTGTGATCGGCCCATAGAGTGACAACGTAAGAGAATGCAAAGTAAAATTATTTATGAATCTCTGCATTGAGATGTCGGTAATGTGAGTTACTGCAAAACAACAACTTTGAATCCTTAACAAATGAACATCAAGGTCATTGACATGTAAGCAATATGGGATACAAATTCGGATACTTTCCCTACTGCAACACACTTTCATATTCTTTTTTGAAAATAAGTTTATATAGTACAGAAGATAAAACAACTCCGTCCAGTGTGACTATTGAAGTTTTTACTACTTCAATTCTTAACACCCTTACATGTTTCCGTCCCTATAAGGGTGTTAAGAATTGAAGTAATAAAAACTTCAATAGTCACACTGGACGGAGTTGTTTTGTCTTTTATAATATCGTTAGTGTGACGGACCAGAATGAAACAAAAAAAAAGTTTATAGAGCTTCGAAAGATATGTTATGACGCTCACAGATTCTTATAATTCGGAAGCAGTACGCTTTATTACGCGTCATATTTCAAATTACTCTCCGAGGGATTAGCACGTAAGGACCAATAGGAGATGCGAGACTGGTAAGTCTCTAGTTTAGAAAGTTACCAGTTTCGTATTTTTGACTGTGCTCCTTGATTCTTTAACACATGTCAAGTCTATTTGAGCTAAACCTATGCTTTCGAATTTACCTACAAGAACTATGGACAACCCATAATATCATTTATTATCTGGTCCAGTTTTTTGAAGCAGAATATTTCCGACTTGAAGCATGACTTAATTCCTCTAGGTGCCGCAGCCTGTACCGCGGAGTGATTACTTGTTTTGTACAAGCTCCTTTTCGGTTTAACGGAGAATTACAGTCATTTTGTGTGAATGAAAATATCTGCAAAGTAAAATTATATATGGATAATACGTGCAAAAAATCAATGAACTCGCCCAGGGCTCAGACGTCAGAAAACCAGTTCGTCAGGCATCTTTCTTCGACCTCGTCAATGCAAGTGAGTGTGATTTAGTGACCAAACAAGAGAGACGGTATTCAGTCGTCCGGAATTCTAGGTAATAGAGGACACGACGTTTCGGAAACTGGATTTGTTTCCGTCTTCAGGTGAGGAAGGAAGACACTCCATTGGGCCCTTTAGAAAGAGCTGATATCAGCCAAACTGAGTATGTGTCTTTCTTCCTCACTTGAAGACGGAAACAAATCCAGTTTCCGAAACGTCCTGTCCTCTATTACCTAGAATTCCGGACGATGGAAAAGTACAAAAAACCTAGTAATTCTGTGTGTCATCCACCACCGTCAGAGCCCCTTAGAACCTACTAATAGAGACTGTGTTACCTATAAAATTGTAACAATATCGGGGTAATAACAAATTGGTGGTGAGATGAATTGGACACCAAACTAGATACAAAGTAGCTCACACTACAATATTTAGCAAACAGATATTCCAAATAAGTTCTTTGCGATTTAGTGCAACACTATAGTGGAATTTCATTAATTGCACTGCGCCAATTTGTTGTACCAGTTTATCATATTGCACTTAACCGTAAAGTATTTTTGGTCTATAATTAAGCACATCAAATCTAATAATAATATTTTAAATATATTTAAATATATGTTTTTTTATGCGCAGTTAGTTTGAATGACAGAGAATTGTTGAAAAAATTAAAAAATTTTAAATTGAACTTCTTCTAAATTATATTAGATCGATAAAAATTGAACTAAAATTATCCTAGTAGCTTCTAATTAATATCTGCCAGCCAACAAAAGATACCAATAAAATCGTATGGATATTTCCAGAGTTGAAACACACGAATAGACGTACAGAACGTCATACATTTCAGATACTGAAGGATATGCATATTGTTTTATTTCCTGTTACGTATCTAATAATATTAATTCGAAATTATATTGCAGTCAACCCTGCTAGTTGTCCGAGGCTCTTCCATCTATGTCACTTTTCCGTTTTATACTGAATGACATTGTTACAAATCTAAAAATCGATTATATAATTCTCCTCCTAATTAGATTATGCTGCAGAGACCTCTTAGCTTCAAAGGGTTATAAAAGCCATGGTTACTACGTACTACATCTGCAGGGGAACGGCTGTGATCTAACAGTTGTATTACAAACACAGTTACCTCGAATTACTGGCAGCTCTTTCTCCAAAGTGTCTGTCTGTCTGACGGAAGAGGAAAGGAGGATGCGGGCATCATGACGCGATAAGCAGAGCACCGCCCTCCTTCTATTATCGAATACGGAGAAAACTGGATATATGAGAGATGGAACAAAAATGGCAGTAAGCTAAGGTAATTAATGTTGTGGAAAGTGCGACCAAATTTCTGGGCAAAGGCAGATAATTAGCTCATGGCTGCCGCTGCCGGTTGTTCCTTGTTCTTTTTTTTTTTTTGTATTGTTTTGATTGCAACCATGCGGGTACTGAACAGAACACGCGCCAGGATGTTTATGAGCTACACCTGATAATATAAGCGTGCCTTCTGTAGGAAATTATGCATTTAAATATGTAAAAGCGTGGCACAAAACGTTGCGTTTTATTTTATTTTCTTAAACCTTTTGTTTTAAGGATAGGTTGACATTACTGATGCAGTGTTATATTCATTTGTAGTCACAATTTCCTCGGCTGTTTCTAATTACATGTCCGTCACACACAAAGGAAGGTTTCTTTAAAGAAATATGTAAAAGCCCAAACGAATCCGAGATAACTTCTACAAAACGAAATAATATGCTTGAAAATTCTCGGCCTTTAAATCTCCTCACTCAGAAATAAGTATACTCAAAATTTAAAAAATTAGAATTTGTACATGCTGTGGTGAACTTTAAATTTCTGAAGATTAAAAAGTGCAGAATTAGAGACTAATTGTATTGTTGAAGAGATATATATTCTTGGATATAACGAGGTTTAGTCCGTTGGAGGTCAACCGACGTTTCGGAGGAACCCTCCATCTTCAGGGTCGAAGAATAAGTCAAGCAAGAAATCATCGTGCAAGAAAGTGGCAAGCAGAAGTGATGGTTGACTTTCAACGGACCACACGGCTTTGTATCTCAGAAGATATAAAGCTTCATAACCACGTCTGCGGGAACCTCAGTTCATTTCTATTCATATTGCCAATGAAGATACCTGCATACTAATAAATTTATTATAATACGTTGAAGTTCAAATATTTTGGAAACACAATAATATGGTGAAGTTATGTTCACAGAGTGCAAAAGAAATTCATAATTCTTGTTACCATTAAATAGGGCACGCTGTAGCATAGTTGGTTGAGGCACTATGCTACAAGCTGGAAGGTCGTGGGTTCAATTCTCGATAAGGTCATTGGATTTTTCGATTGACCTAATCTTTCCAGCTGCACTATGGTCGTGTCTGAGGGTAAAGGACGGCTGACATTCTCACCGCCATCTGTGAGCCGATTGTCTAGAAGATATAGGAGCCCTATCGTTTCACAACCCTACGAACCTCCACGGCCTGTTAACAGGGATAGTTTTACCTTTTTTCTCTTGCCTTTTGTTATTGTTAAATTCACAATATTTCATCATTACCCAGGTAAAATTATTTGTAATTTAATTTAGGAGCCAGAATTTTTCTCGAAATATTTACAATTACTCTACTGGTCAAGAAATTCCTCTCTTTTATTTACCGACAATATTCATAACTTTACTAAAGCCCTTCACCTGGCCATAGCCTGAGCCAGCTAAATTATTTGTACAGTCCGGGATGCTGCTCCCCTAATACCCCTACGTATGTTATGCTTCTATGTACGTCTAGGCTTTTAAGTGGTTCCTTCCTTTCAAAATTCCAACTAAAATTCTGTATGCATTTTGTCTCTTATATGCGTGATACAGGCTTATTTAATATTCCTCAATTTTATGACCCGTGTAATATGAGGTTTATAATATAAACCGTATGGTTGTCGTGAAACTTCTTCTGGTAATAGAACGGACGGAAACCCATTGAAGATGATTGAGAACAAGGTAATCGAAAAGTTACGTAAAACAGGCCCGGCCTCAAATGACTACGTAAAATAAGCTCATTTTAACAGAGTAGCAGTAATAGCAGTGTAGTAGCGATGGCAATAGAGTAGCTGTTGTGATGGAACAAATACGCAACGAAGAATTCCGTAAACTTCACTAATCTCATGCCATTGCAACTGTAGGAAACTTGGAACATTTATGCACAAACTATTGTTCGCATGCATCGGGTTTACATGAAAAGTGAAGTCTTCAACTTCCTTGAGCCCGTTTATAAACACACGCTATGTAATGATATTGTATGTGTGACATTGCCACTAGTTTACCATTTTAATGTTTTATCTAAGGGAAACGGATAAAATGAAGGCTTAATAGTGAGGTGTCTCTTTGATTATCGCCCCCCCCCCGCGCATGTTGCGTCCTGCATATCCTGAAAAAAAAACAGAGGAATTCCTCAACTTTAGCATTTGACAAATTGCGCTAATAGGCACTGCAATAATTTCTTTAGTCTTGGCCCATAGCGACCCAATAGAACGCTAACACATAATTTACAAGAAGCTGGATTCTAACAAACATTTTTCTGGCAAAGTGAATATAGAAGAATTTCGTTCATTATATCAAGTATAGGCTATACACTGCTTCAGCAGATCAGTGTGTAACTCTCTTACTAAAAGTTTTTCGAAATGGTGACCATTTAATAAAGTGAAAGGAAACATCAATTATACCATTATGCAGTTTCCACCCTGTAGGCTACTGCCGTGACTTCGTGGGCGGAGGTTCACCTGACCTGATTACGTGGATACTTATGCTAACGGGAGTGTAAGCTCCTGGTAGTCACCCTTGCTAACAGGTCGAAGAGTTGAGCTCAGGAAAAAGGTAGCCCCTGGACATCCAGGATTGGGGTTGGGCGTGAAGTTAACAAGCTCACCTCGTAAAATAATACATGTCAAGAGATCTAATGACTAATGTCAGTTGAGAGCTGAAGGAGCATCTGTACTTAAAAGAGACCACGATTCTAAGATGGCGAAGGAGTAATTACGTTTATGCAATGTAATATCTTTACAGCTCATTAATTTTGACAAGCAGAGTTTATAATATAAGTGTTATGTTTACACTGACGATTAGTTTTGCACGAATAGATCTGTAAGAAATGAGCACCAAGGGCAACAAAAGTACAAAAAAAAAATTAATCCTTCGACACGTATCCTTATTCAAATTGCAATAGGATTATA